>NC_052150.1:227551184-227577779 GCF_902713615.1 Scyliorhinus canicula | reverse complement strand
AGTGGCACTGGGACAGTGCAGCGCTCCCTCACAGTGACACTGGGACAGTGCAGTGCTCCCTCAGTTTGAACACTGGACAGTGCAGCGCTCCCTCACAGTGACACTGGGACAGTGCAGCGCTCCCTCAGTGTGACACTGGGACAGTGCAGCACTCCCTCACAGTGACACTGGGACAGTGCAGCACTCCCTCAGTGTGACACTGGGACAGTGCAGCACTCCCTCAGTGGTGACACTGGGACAGGCCAGCACTCCTCACAGTGACATGGGACAGTGCAGCACTCCCTCACAGTGACACTGGGACAGTGCAGCTCTCCCTCAGTGTGACACTGGGACAGTGCAGCGCTCCCTCACAGTGACACTGGGACAGTGCAGTGCTCCCTCAGTGTGACACTGGGACAGTGCAGTGTGCCCTCAGTGTGACACTGGGACAGTGCAGCACTCCCTCATAGTGACACTGGGACAGTGCAGCGCTCTCTCAGTGTGACACTGGGACAGTGCAGCGCTCCCTCACAGTGACACTGGGACAGTGCAGCGCTCCCTCAGTGTGACACTGGGACAGTGCAGCGCTCTCTCACAGTGACACTGGGACAGTGCAGCTGTCCCTCAGTGTGACACTGGGACAGTGCAGCGCTCCCTCAGTGTGACACTGGGACAGTGTAGCGCTCCCTCAGTGTGACACTGGGACAGTGCAGCGCTCCCTCACAGTGACACTGGGACAGTGCAGCGCTCTCTCAGTGTGACACTGGGACAGTGCAGCGCTCCCTCAGTGTGACACTGGGACAGTGCAGCGCTCCCTCACAGTAACACTGGGACAGTGCAGAACTCTCTCAGTGTGACACTGGGACAGTGCAGTGAGCCCTCACTGGGACACTGGGACAGTGCAGCGCTCCCTCAGTGTGACACTGGGACAGTGCAGCGCTCCCTCAGTGTGACACTGGGACAGTGCAGCGCTCCCTCAGTGTGACACTGGGACAGTGCAGAACTCTCTCAGTGTGACACTGGGACAGTGCAGCGCTCCCTCACTGTGACACTGGGACAGTGCAGCGCTCCCTCACAGTGACACTGGGACAGTGCAGCGCTCCCTCAGTGTGACACTGGGACAGTGCAGCGCTCCCTCAGTGTGACACTGGGACAGTGCAGCGCTCCCTCAGTGTGACACTGGGACAGTGCAGCGCTCCCTCACAGTGACACTGGGACAGTGTAGCGCTCCTTCACAGTGACACAGGGACAGTGCAGCGCTCCCTCAGTGTGACACTGGGACAGTGTAGCGCTCCCTCAGTGTGATACTGGGACAGTGCAGCGCTCCCTCAGTGTGACACTGGGACAGTGCAGCGCTCCCTCACAGTGACACTGGGACAGTGTAGTGCTCCCTCACAGTGACACTGGGACAGTGCAGCGCTCCCTCACAGTGACACTGGGACAGTGCAGCTCTCCCTCACAGTGACACTGGGACAGTGCAGCTCTCCCTCAGTGTGACACTGGGACAGTGCAGCGCTCCCTCACAGTGACACTGGGACAGTGCAGCGCTCCCTCCGTGTGACACTGGGACAGTGCAGCGCTCCCTCACAGTGACACTGGGACAGTGCAGCGCTCCCTCACAGTGACACTGGGACAGTGCAGCGCTCCCTCCGTGTGACACTAGGACAGTGCAGCGCTCCCTCACAGTGACACTGGGACAGTGCAGCGCTCCCTCACAGTGATACTGGGACAGTGCAGCGCTCCCTCACAGTGACACTGGGACAGTGCAGCGCTCCCTCAGTGTGACACTGGGACAGTGCAGCGCTCCCTCAGTGTGACACTGGGACAGTGCAGCGCTCCCTCAGTGTGACACTGGGACAGTGCAGCACTCCCTCTGTGTGACACTGGGACAGTGCAGTGCTCCCTCAGTGTGACACTGGGACAGTGCAGTGCTCCCTCAGTGTGACACTGGGACAGTGCAGCGCTCTCTCAGTGTGACACTGGTACAGTGCAGCGCTCCCTCAGTGTGACACTGGGACAGTGCAGCGCTCCCTCAGTGTGACACTGGGACAGTGCAGCGCTCCCTCACAGTGACACTGGGACAGTGCAGCGCTCCCTCACAGTGACACTGGGACAGTGCAGCTCTCCCTCAGTGTGACACTGGGACAGTGCAGCGCTCCCTCAGTGTGACACTGGGACAGTGCAGCGCTCCCTCACAGTGACACTGGGACAGTGCAGCGCTCCCTCACATTGATACTGGGACAGTGCAGCGCTCCCTCACAGTGACACTGGGACAGTGCAGCGCTCTCTCAGTGTGACACTGGGACAGTGCAGCGCTCCCTCACAGTGACACTGGGACAGTGCAGCGCTCCCTCAGTGTGACACTGGGACAGTGCAGCGCTCCCTCACAGTGACACTGGGACAGTGCAGCGCTCTCTCAGTGTGACACTGGGACAGTGCAGCGCTCCCTCACAGTGACACTGGGACAGTGCAGCGCTCCCTCACAGTGACACTGGGACAGTGCAGCGCTCCCTCACAGTGAGACTGGGACAGTGCAGCACTCCCTCAGCGTGACACTGGGACAGTGCAGCGCTCTCTCAGTGTGACACTGGGACAGTGCAGCGCTCCCTCACAGTGACACTGGGACAGTGCAGCGCTCCCTCACAGTGACACTGGGACAGTGCAGCGCTCCCTCACAGTGACACTGGGACAGTGCAGCGCTCCCTCACAGTGACACTGGGACAGTGCAGCGCTCCCTCACAGTGACACTGGGACAGTGCAGCGCTCCCTCACAGTGACACTGGGACAGTGCAGCGCTCCCTCACAGTGACACTGGGACAGTGCAGCGCTCCCTCACAGTGACACTGGGACAGTGCAGCGCTCCCTCACAGTGACACTGGGACAGTGCAGCACTCCCTCACAGTGACACTGGGACAGTGCAGCGCTCCCTCAGTGTGACACTGGGACAGTGCAGCACTCGCTCACAGTGACACTGGGACAGTGCAGCACTCCCTCAGTGTGACACTGGGACAGTGCAGCGCTACCTCACAGTGACACTGGGACAGTGCAGCGCTCCCTCACAGTGACACTGTGACAGTGCAGCACTCCCTCAGTGTGACACTGGGACAGTGCAGCACTCCCTCTGTGTGACACTGGGACAGTGCAGTGCTCCCTCAGTGTGACACTGGGACAGTGCAGCGCTCCCTCAGTGTGACACTGGGACAGTGCAGCGCTCTCTCTCAGTGTGACACTGGGACAGTGCAGCGCTCCCTCACAGTGACACTGGGACAGTGCAGCGCTCCCTCACAGTGACACTGGGACAGTGCAGCGCTCCCTCAGTGTGACACTGGGACAGTGCAGCGCTCCCTCAGTGTGACACTGGGACAGTGCAGCGCTCCCTCACAGTGACACTGGGACAGTGCAGCGCTCCCTCACATTGACACTGGGACAGTGCAGCGCTCTCTCAGTGTGACACTGGGACAGTGTAGTGCTCCCTCACAGTGACACTGGGACAGTGCAGCGCTCCCTCACAGTGACACTGGGACAGTGCAGCGCTCCCTCAGTGTGACACTGGGACAGTGCAGCGCTCCCTCACAGTGACACTGGGACAGTGCAGCGCTCTCTCAGTGTGACACTGGGACAGTGCAGCGCTCCCTCACAGTGACACTGGGACAGTGCAGCGCTCCCTCACAGTGACACTGGGACAGTGCAGCGCTCTCTCAGTGTGACACTGGGACAGTGCAGCGCTCTCTCAGTGTGACACTGGGACAGTGCAGCGCTCCCTCAGTGTGACACTGGGACAGTGCAGCGCTCCCTCAGTGTGACACTGGGACAGTGCAGTGCTCCCTCAGTGTGACACTGGGACAGTGCAGTGCTCCCTCACTGTGACACTGGGACAGTGCAGCGCTCCCTCAGTGTGACACTGGGACAGTGCAGCGCTCCCTCAGTGTGACACTGGGACAGTGCAGCGCTCCCTCAGTGTGACACTGGGACAGTGCAGCGCTCCCTCAGTGTGACACTGGGACAGTGCAGCGCTCCCTCAGTGTGACACTGGGACAGTGCAGTGCTCCCTCAGTGTGACACTGGGACAGTGCAGTGCTCCCTCACTGTGACACTGGGACAGTGCAGCGCTCCCTCACTGTGACACTGGGACAGTGCAGCGCTCCCTCACTGTGACACTGGGACAGTGCAGCGCTCCCTCACAGTGACACTGGGACAGTGCAGCGCTCCCTCACTGTGACACTGGGACAGTGCAGCGCTCCCTCACTGTGACACTGGGACAGTGCAGTGCTCCCTCACTGTGACACTGGGACAGTGCAGCGCTCCCTCATAGTGACACTGGGACAGTGCAGCGCTCCCTCAGTGTGACATTGGGACAGTGCAGCTCTCCCTCACAGTGACACTGGGACAGTGCAGAACTCTCTCAGTGTGACACTGGGACAGTGCAGTTGTCCCTCCGTGTGACACTGGGACAGTGAAGCACTCCCTCACAGTGACACTGGGACAGTGCAGAACTCTCTCAGTGTGACACTGGGACAGTGCAGCACTCCCTCACAGTGACACTGGGACAGTGCAGCGCTCCCTCAGCGTGACACTGGGACAGTGAAGCACTCCCTCACAGTGACACTGGGACAGTGCAGCGCTCCCTCAGTGTGACACTGGGACAGTGCAGCGCTCCCTCAGTGTGACACTGGGACAGTGCAGCACTCCCTCACAGTGACACTGGGACAGTGCAGCGCTCCCTCACAGTGACACTGGGACAGTGCAGCGCTCCCTCAGTGTGACATTGGGACAGTGCAGCGCTCCCTCACAGTGACACTGGGACAGTGCAGCGCTCCCTCAGTGTGACACTGGGACAGTGCAGCGCTCCCTCAGTGTGACACTGGGGCAGTGCAGAACTCCCTCAGTGTGACACTGGGACAGTGCAGCTCTCCCTCATAGTGACACTGGGACAGTGCAGTGCTCCCTCACTGTGACACTGGGACAGTGCAGCGCTCCCTCACAGTGAGACTGGGACAGTGCAGCGCTCTCTCACAGTGACACTGGGACAGTGCTGCGCTCCCTCAGTATGACACTGGGACAGTGCAGCGCTCTCTCACAGTGACACTGGGACAGTGCAGCTCTCCCTCACAGTGACACTGGGACAGTGCAGCTCTCCCTCAGTGTGACACTGGGACAGTGCAGCGCTCTCTCAGTGTGACACTGGGGCAGTGCAGCGCACCCTCACAGTGACACTGGGACAGTGCAGCTCTCCCTCAGTGTGACACTGGGACAGTGCAGCTCTCCCTCACAGTGACACTGGGACAGTGCAGCACTCCCTCACAGTGACACTGGGACAGTGCAGCGCTCCCTCACAGTGACACTGGGGCAGTGCAGCTCTCCCTCACAGTGACACTGGGACAGTGCAGCTCTCCCTCAGTGTGACACTGGGACAGTGCAGTGTGCCCTCAGTGTGACACTGGGACAGTGCAGCGCTCCCTCACAGTGACACTGGGACAGTGCAGCTCTCCCTCACAGTGACACTGGGACAGTGCAGCACTCCCTCACAGTGACACTGGGACAGTGCAGCACTCCCTCACAGTGACACTGGGGCAGTGCAGCTCTCCCTCACAGTGACACTGGGACAGTGCAGCTCTCCCTCACAGTGACACTGGGACAGTGCAGCTCTCCCTCAGTGTGACACTGGGACAGTGCAGTGTGCCCTCAGTGTGACACTGGGACAGTGCAGCGCTCCCTCACAGTGACACTGGGACAGTGCTGCGCTCCGTCACTGTGACACTGGGACAGTGCAGCACTCTCACCGTGCTGATGTGCTGGATGCGGGCAGCACAGTGGTTTGCACAGTTGCTTCACAGCTCCAGGGTCCCAAGTTCGATTCCGACTTGGGTTACTGTCTGTGGGGAGTCTACATGTCCCCCCCGTGTCTGCGTGGGTTTCCTCCGGGTGCTCCGGTGTCCTCAAAAGATGTCTAGGTTAGGTGGATTGGCCATGCTAAATTGCCCTTCGTGTCCAAAAAAAGTTAGGTGGGGTTACTGGGATAGGGTGGAGGTGTGGGCTTAGGTAGAGTGCTCTTTCCAAGGACTGGTGCAGACTTGATGGGCTGAATGGCCTCCTTATGCACTGTAAATTCTATAATTCTATGGCTTCTGTGCTGTTCCAGTCTCTGACTTTATAATCCACATTTCTCTATAAAACTAGAGTTTAGAAATTGGCCACAAATGATTCTATGTTTGCAATGGAAATGAATGGGGAATTAATCCAGTAGAATTGTCGTGATTTGGAGGGTATTTAAAGGAATTGCCCCTTTGGAATCTATTCAGTGGGTGTAAATGGGAAATGTTGTGTTAAATTGTAAGCTGTACTACGCTATTGAATGAGGCGAGATTACTGTGACTGGAGATCCTATTTGAGTGTACACACTGATTGTGAACAGTTGTAGACTCTTATATGGATAATTGAGAATAAAGACAGCTGCCAGATGAAGGAGGAGGACAGTTGTTCAGCCTATGGGAGAATCTATTTCTTTCCAGTCGATGACACCCGTTCCAGTCGATTGAATCATTTCACTCACAACTTCCCTTTCTATTTAGAACATAGAACAGTGCAGCACAGAACAGGCCCTTCGGCCCTCAATGTTGTGCCGAGCCATGATCACCCTACTCAAACCCACGTATCCACCCTATACCCGTAACCCAACAACCCCCCCCTTAACCTTACTTTTATTAGGACACTACGGGCAATTTAGCATGGCCAATCCACCTAACCCGCACATCTTTGGACTGTGGGAGGAAACCGGAGCACCCAGAGGAAACCCACGCACACAGTGGGAGGACGTGCAGACTCCACACAGACAGTGACCCAGCCGGGAATCGAACCTGGGACCCCGGAGCTGTGAAGCATTTATGCTAACCACCATGCTATCCTGCTGCCCCCTAGAATGGGAAGGAGAATCCTTCCCATTCGGGGTTGTGGTCTTTGCTGGGGTACAGTTCCACCCTTGCACCCAGCCAATGGATTTACTTTTAGGTAAAACACAAGTGCTGGGATTTTCCGTTAGCCGTCGCTGATTGGGTGGAGTATCGGGTCCGAGGCCAAAATCGCGGCGTGCGCCGATTTGACGCCAAATCACAATTCTCCGTCACCTCGACTGCGGCTGCAGTCTGGAACGCGCAGACAGTGAACCCATTTGCATGTCATTAGTGGGCCCAGCCCGGTAATCTCTGGGGCCTCCGCGATTCTCCCATCTTCAATGGGCCAAGTTCCCAACGGCGTGGTTCACTATAGAGATCTGGAGAGGGACAAGTAGTATTGAGGAAACAAGGGGGCTGCAGGAGGACTTGGACAGGCTAGGAGAGTGGGCAATGAAATACAATGTGGAAAAGTGTGAGGTTACACACTTTGGAAGGAGGAATTTAGGCATAGACTATTTTCGAAATGGGGAAATGCTTCGGAAATCAGAAGCACAAAGGGACTTGGGAGTCCTTGTTCACGATTCTCTTAAGGTTAATGTGCAGGTACAGTTGGCAGTTAAGAAGGCAAATGCAATGTTAGCATTCATGTCAAGAGGGCTGGTTTAGCTCACTGGGCTAAATCACTGGGTTTTAAAGCAGACCAAGGCAGGCCAGCAGCACGGTTCAATTCCCGTACCAGCCTCCCCAAACAGGAAAGCCTAATTGTGACAATAAGTGATTTTCATTTCATTTCATTTTCATTTCACAAGACCAGGGATGTACTTCTGAGGCTGTATAAGGCTCTGGTCAGACCCCATTTGGAGTATTGTCAGCAGTTTTGTGCCCCATATCTAAGGAAGGATAGAACATAGAACATAGAACATAGAACAGTACAGCACAGAACAGGCCCTTCGGCCCTCAATGTTGTGCCGAGCCATGATCACCCTACTCAAACCCACGTATCCACCCTATACCCGTATCCCCAACAACCCCCCCTTAACCTTACTTTTATTAGGACACTACGGGCAATTTAGCATGGCCAATCCACCTAACCCGCACATCTTTGGACTGTGGGAGGAAACCGGAGCACCCGGAGGAAACCCACGCACACAGGGGGAGGACGTGCAGACTCCACACAGACAGTGACCCAGCCGGGAATCGAACCTGGGACCCTGGAGCTGTGAAGCATTTATGCTAACCACCATGCTACCCTGCTGGCCTTGGAAAGGGTCCAGAGGAGGTTCACAAGAATGAAATGAAAATCACTTATTGTCACGAGTAGGCTTCAAATGAAGTTACTGTGAAAAGCCCCTAGTCGCCACATTCCGGCACCTGTTCGGGGAGGCTGGTACAGGAATTGAACCCGTGCTGCTGGCCTGCCTTGGTCTGCTTTCAAAGCCAGTTATTTAGCCCTGTGCTAGAAGAACTTGTCATATGAGAAACGTTTGAGGACTCTGTCTATACTCGTTGGAGTTCAGAAGGATGAGGGAGGATCTTATTGAAACTTACAGGATGCTGTGAGGCCTGGATAGAGTGGACGTGGAGAGGATGTTTCCACTTGTAGGAAAAACTAGAACCAGAGGACACAATCTCAGACTAAAGAGACGATCCTTTAAAACAGAGATGAGGAGGAATTTCTTCAGCCAGAGGGTGGTGAATCTGTGGAACTCTTTGCCGCAGAAGGCTGTGGAGGCCAAATCACTGAGTGTCTTTCAGACAGAGATAGATAGATTCTTGATTAATAATGCGATCAGGGGTTATGGGGAGAAGGCAGGAGAATGGGGATGAAAAAAATATCAGCCAACGTTGAATGGCGGAGCAGACTCGATGGGCCGAGTGGCCTAATTCTGCTCCTATGTCTTATGGTCTTATGTTAAAAATTGTGAAATGGGCATCGTGGCTGATGAAGGAAAGAGAGGAGGTCGGAAACAGAGAGGAGCGACTGTGGGCTGCCGGGTCGGACACTGGCTGGACTGGACACTGGCCGGGCTGGCTGGGATGGTGTGGGGGAGGTCCTGCCAGGTCCGAGGGGGAGAGGGGGTGACGGGGAAATGGTCGGAGTGGCCGGGGTGACCCCCCCCCACGTGACTGGGGCATGAACCACCATTGCCATGGCCTGCAATGCCGCCATCCACTGACCCCCCCACCCCCCCCCCCACCTTGGACCCCTGGTTCTGCACAGTGACACTGGCTGTATGGGTGCCTCCACTCCCACACCCCACCCTCCGCCATACCACCCCCCAGCCGGACGCCTACCACCGGCGAATCATCACACAGCACACCCAGCCCCTACGGGGGAGCTGGTCGGGGGCCGCGGAGCGTACCGCTGGCAAGGGCAGCACCAGCCGAGGGTACCCCTGGCAGCAGGAATGGGCACAAGACCAGAGTCCCCACGGGGCTGGGCAATGATGGAGCCTGGGGTGCAGGGATGGGGGTGAGGAGAGGGAGGGGGGGACATGCTGGGGCAGAGCCCACAGTGCCAATCGGGGCACCGTGTAGCCCATTGGACCTGATTGGACACAAGGGGTACGCGCCATGCTAACATGTTGACCTTTCACCCCCTGCAGACAAGGGATATTGGAATTCAAACAGCAATGGTGGCCTCCCTGCTGGTTGCCGCAGTCCTGGGGGATGCCCTGCGGCTGTACGAGCTGGAATTGCTCGAGGAGGAGGAAGCTGCAGTAGCGGAGTGGGCAGCAGCGGAGTGGGCAGCAGAGGAACAGGAGCCAATGACCCAGGATGGGCAGTAAGCCGCCCAGCAGACCGAGGAGGAGGAGGTGCCAAGGAGGCGGAGCTTGAGGCCTCGCATGTACCGGCACCGCCTTTCATTCGAGGACCTGCCAGACAGGGCATGCAGTCGAAGACTCCGGCTGAGCAAAAAAGAACAACGAATAAAGACAATACAGAACAGGAACAGGCCCTTCGGCCCTCCAAGCCTGTACCAATCACATGTCCTATCTAGACCAACCGCCTGTATCCTTCTATACCCCGTCTGTTATGTGCCTATCCAGATAATTCTTAAAGGTCACTAATGTATCTGCCTCACCCACCTCACTTGGCAGCGCATTCCAGGCCACCACCACCCTCTGTGTAAAACCTCCCCCCGCACATCTCCACTGAACCTATCCCCCCTCATCTTGAACCTGTGCCCCCTTGTAATTGTCATTTCCTCCCTGGGAAAAAGCCTCCAACTGTTCACCCTCTCTGTACCCCTCATCATTTTATAAACTTCTATCCAAGTCGCCCCTCAGCCTCCGTCTCTCTAGGGAGAACAATCCCGGTTTATTCAATCGCTCCTCATAGCTAATACCCTCCATACCAGGCAACATCCTGGAAGGTGACAACGTATATACAGATTTGTGCTCTAGCTCCTATCACTAAGCTATGCCCTGCACCCACGCCACCTAACTGATGTCTAACTGTCTGGGCTTACAGGCCCTAACTCTACGTTCTGGTGGGCCCCCAGATGTACAGCAGTAGTGGAGGCGGCCTGCTGTGATTCCCACCCTGTGACCTGGGTCCCAGTTGGCGGCCATCTTCTGTGGCGACCGGGCCTGGATGGGCCCGGCTGCTGCTCGGGTGTCCCAGGTGGCGTGGTGCAGCCCTGTTCTGCCTGCTGCCCACCAGATATGCCAGGGACAGGAGCGGGGGATCCGAGGTGCTGCGGTATTCGGGCGCCTTTCCTCCACGGGTCACTGGCACGGGTCCCAACGCTTCCTCCTCCCTCGAGATGCCCGATGGCCCCCGGGCTACTCCATGGGACGGGGGTGCAAGCAGAGCTGTTCCCTGAGGCCCCCCCCCCCCACCTGGCGCTGCCCGTCCTGTGGACCCGCTCTGATCTCGAACAGGGTCTGCATGCTCGAATCCATGGAGCACAGGGAGTGGACCACCTCCATCTGGGATTGTGCCACGTCACGCTGTGACTGTGCCGCCACATCAGCCAGTGACTGCGCCACCTCCCTCTGGGACAGGGCCACCTCCCTCTGGGACAGGGCCACCTCCCTCTGTGTCCGTGCTACGTCGGCCAGCGCCTGGGCAATGCTGCCAACGTTCCCAGCCATGGCCTGCTGTGATTGGGCCACGCTGAGGAGCGGCGCTGCAATCTCCAGATGGCTCTGGCACATGGCTGCCTGTGAGAGGGCAGCCCTGTCCTGGGCCTTGGCCAGAGTCTGCACAGTATGCCCCAGGCCTTGGACACGATGATCCATAGCTAAAACCCTCACCTCTAGTGCCTCCACTGTGGATGCCACCTGTGCGGTGTTGGCCTGGGTGGCACACAAGGCCGGCACCACCTCCTGCCCCCTACAGGCGGTTGGACTCCCCCACCAGTGCCTGCAGGTTCTGGATACTCACCGACATCCCCTCACCTAGCCCTGGCTCTGTGACTGAATCTCCACAATCGATGGGACTGCCCGCTCCAGCAGCCCGGAACACGTCAGGACGGCAGCGAGTCCCTGGAGTTGTCCCGTCCTCCGACCGTCCGCTCTCTCCACCTGCTGTACCGGGTCAGCTGGGTGGGGAGCACCAGAGAGTGTCCCAGGAGCCTCCTCACTAACATGCCCAGCCCAGGGAGGTGTCTCTGGGATGGTCGGGGGGGTGTTGGAGACGCTGTGACGGGGAATCACAGCCATCCCCGGACCCCAGCTCCGGGGCTCCTGAGTCTCTGGTCGAGGGGCCGCTGTCCGAACGGATCTCCTCGTCACTGCTCGGCAAGGGGTGGGGGTGGGGTCCGGTCGTGGCACCGGCTGGGGGGGGGGGGGGGGGGAGACACCGGATGGACCCACCCCATCACCAGCAGATCCTGCAAGACACAAGACAAGATTCATAATTAGGCTGCAGGCCGGGAAGGAGTTTGGGGGGGTGGGGGGGGGGGGGGGCATGCAGGCGGTGTGGGGGGTGGTGAGGGTGGGGGTGAGGGTAGTGTGGCGGTTGCTGAGGGTGGGGTGAGGGTGAGAGTGGGGATAGGGTGAGGGTGAGAGTGGGGATAGGGTGAGGGTGAGAGTGGTGTGGGGTGAGGGTGATGGTGGTGAGTAGTGGGGGGTGATGAGGGTGATGCGGGGCTGGTGAGGGTGGTGAGGCGGTGGTGAGGGTGATGTGGGGGGTGGTGAGGGTGGGGTGAGGATGGTGAGGAGGTGGTGAGGGTGGGGTGAGGGTGAGAGTGGGGGTGGTGGGTGGTGAGGGTGGTGTGGGGGTGAGGCGGTGATGAAGGTGATGTGGGGGGGAGGGTGAGGGTGATGTGGGGGGTGGTGAGGGTGGGGTAAGGATGGTGAGGAGGTGGTGAGGGTGGGGTGAGGGTGAGAGTGGGGTGAGGCGGTGATGAAGGTGATGTGGGGGGGAGGGTGAGGGTGATGTGGGGGGTGGTGAGGGTGGGGTAAGGATGGTGAGGCGGTGGTGAGGGTGATGTGGGGGGTGGTGAGGGTGGGGTGAGGATGGTGAGGAGGTGGTGAGGGTGGGGTGAGGGTGAGAGTGGGGGTGGTGGGTGGTGAGGGTGGTGTGGGGGTGAGGCGGTGATGAAGGTGATGTGGGGGGTGGTGAGGATGATGTGGGGGTGGTGAGGGTTGGGTAAGGATGGTGAGGAGGTGGTGAGGGTGGGGTGAGGGTGAGAGTGGGGGTGGTGGGTGGTGAGGGTGGTGTGGGGGTGAGGCGGTGATGAAGGTGATGTGGGGGGTGGTGAGGATGATGTGGGGGGTGGTGAGGGTGGGGTAAGGATGGTGAGGAGGTGGTGAGGGTAGGGTGAGGGTGAGAGTGGGGGTGGTGGGTGGTGAGGGTGGTGTGGGGGTGAGGGTAAGAGTGGTGTGGGGGGAGGGTGAGGGTGATGTGGGGGGTGGTGAGGGTGGGGTAAGGATGGTGAGGAGGTAGTGAGGGTGGGGTGAGGGTGAGAGTGGGGTGAGGCGGTAGAGGATGATGTGGGGATGGTGTTGGGGGGGGTGCGATTGATTCAAGTATCATGGGGAACAATAATTCAGCAGGTTTCACCTACGGCCGATCTCCACCCTGTGACCTCCCTTTCCTCTGGCCCTCTCTTCTGCCACGGTGAGGAGCTACAGGTCCGGCGGCCCCTTCTCCAGGTTTCTCCCCCCTCCCGGTGATTCTGGGCATCTTTCTCCTGGAGTGGGGAGTTAGCCAGTCCGACATAGATAAGCTGCAGAGCTGGGCTGACAGGTGGCAAATGGAGTTTAATGCAGGAAAGTGTGAGGTGATTCATTTTGGAAGGAATAACAGGAAGACAGAGTACTGGGCTAATGGTAAGATTCTTGGTAGTGTGGATGAGCAGAGAGATCTCGGTGTCCAAGTACATAGATCCCTGAAAGTTGCCACCCAGGTTGAGAGGGTTGTTAAGAAGGCGTACGGTGTGTTAGCTTTTATTGGTAGAGAGATTGAGTTTCGGAGCCATGAGGTCATATTGCAGTTGTACAAAACTCTGGTGCGGCCGCATTTGGAGTACTGTGTGCAGTTCTGGTCGCCGCATTATAGGAAGGATGTGGAAGCATTGGAAAGGGTGCAGAGGAGATTTGCCAGGATGTTGCCTGGTATGGAGGGAAGATCTTATGAGGGAAGGTTGAGGGACCTGAGGCTGTTTTCGTTAGAGAGAAGAAGGTTATGAGGTGACTTAATTGAGGCATACAAGATGATCAGAGGATTAGATAGGGTGGACAGTGAGAGCCTTTTTCCTCGGATGGTGATGTCTAGCACGAGGGGACATAGCTTTAAATTGAGGGGAGATAGATATAGGACAGATGTCAGAGGTAGGTTCTTTACTCAGAGAGTAGTAAGGGCGTGGAATACCCTGCCTGCAACAGTAGTGGACTCGCCAACAGTAAACGCATTCAAATGGTCATTGGATAGACATATGGACGATAAGGGAATAGTGTAGATGGGATTTAGAGGGGTTTCACAGGTCGGCGCAACATCGAGGGCCGAAGGGCCTGTACTGCGCTGTAATGTTCTATGTTCTATGACGCATACAGCCCAGGGGGTGTGTAATTGGCCTGAATGGTCTGGGCACCCGGCCATGGCAGCTGATATGGGTGCTGCCCTCCCCCACTACTCACCCTGGCTGCCCTGAGGAGGTTGTGAAGTTTTGTCCGGCACTGCTGGCCAGTCGGGACGGTGTTGCTGACCGTGCTAACCGCCTTTGCCACCTGTGCCCAGGAACGATGAATGACGAAGGCTGGCAGCCTCCTTCCCGGGCTGGGGCACAGGGACAACCATCTCCCCTCCGCCGCATCCAGGAGGGTCTCCAGCTTGGCGCCCATGAAAGGGGATGCCATTCTCCTCGCTGCCACCTTGTCGGCTGGGACGGTGTGTGTGGGTGTGAGTGACGTGTGTATCTGCGGCCGCAGTTTGTCAGCCTCCTGAGTGTCCACCATGATGCTGGCGAATCCAGCACCATTTCTCATCGGAACCGATTGCGCCGGTGCTAGTCGCTCAAAGGTCGCTGAACCAGTCGAGGTGCGGCGCCAGTTTTGCTGCCGTGGTACTCCATGAATCCTGCCCTGGCATCAACAGACTCAGAAATGGAGAATTCCGGCTACTATTCCAGGAATAGTGATGAGAACCTGTGCTCCAGGATTGATACAACCTTAACCAAGCTGTTCCAGTACAGCCACAAGACTGGTGGCAACCAGACAAAGTGGTAAATTGCCCAGTTATGTCCTGGGAACAAAAGAACAAATCCAACACGGCCAATTGCCAACCAATCAGCCTGCTCTCAATCATGAGAACGCAGGATTTGGGAGCGGCAGGAGGCCATTCAGCCCCTCGAACCTGCTCTGCCATTGAATAAGATCATGGCCTACCTGGTTGCGGCCCCAACTCCACCTTGCCGTGTGTCTCCTCAAACCCTTGACCCTTGTCTATCAAAAATCTATCTAACGGGGGCTTGCATGGGGCGGCACGGTGGCGCAGTGGTTAGCACTGCTGCCTCACGGCACCGAGGACCCGGGTTCGATCCCGGCCCCGGGTCACTGTCTGTGTGGAGTTTGCACATACCGCCCGTGTCTGCGAAGGTCTCACTCCCAGAACCCAAATATTTGCAGGTTCTGTGGATTGGCCATGGTAAATTGCCCCTTAATTACAATAAAACGAACTGGATACTTTAACTTTATTTAAAAAAATAAAAAAAAATAACTCGGCCTTGAATATATTCATTGAGCCGCAGCCTCCATTCATCCCTGGGGAAGGGAAATCCACAGGATATTGACTCTGAGACTGCTATAGCTACAGTAATGATATCCTTGCTGCTCCCAAACGTCTATCCCAAATGGAATGAAGATCAGAACACTCTTCGAAGCTCATCCCTTACATTATACATCTTCAGCCGGCTATTTTCTGTCTATCGGGTAGTTTTGCTTTGCCAGTTGCGGCAAAATAATCCTGTTTTGAGGAATATTTGATCACCGCTGTCTGTGATGTGCCCTTAGAAACTGCAATCCGACTAGATATTGATCCAACTCTTTTTAAATCTCTTTCTAACTTTTAAGATCACTGCTTCCGACATTTACAATGTCCTGCGTTGTTCCTAGCTTATTTCATTGCCAGCCCCTCCCCACCAATGGAAATCCTTTTCATCTGTCATATTGCCTGGCTAATTTAAACTCATTTCTTCTCATTCTACACCTCCCGTGCCCGTTTGATTCACCTGTTTACTTCTACACAATCCACTGTCCGGATCTCAGAGTATTCCTCCAGTCTCTCCCTAACCACTGACTATGAAATTCCTGCCTGTCGATCCAGCAGAGATGAGGCCGGATAGATTTGCAGCACTGATCTTGTTATTAACTAAATTATTTCTTCCCCATCGAGGTCCCCAGTGAGCAGCTGAAACAAATGTCTGGATGTATCGAACGCCAGTTGCCGTTACTAACCGAATATAGACTACCATGCTCCAATGAAATGAAGTGAAAAAATGAAAATCGCTTATTGTCACGAGTAGGCGTCAATTAAGTTACTGTGAAAAGCCCCTAGTCGCCACATTCCGGCGCCTGTTCGGGGAGGCCAGGGAGTGGTATTGTCAGTGAACTAGTAAACCAGAGACCCAGGACCCAGGTTCAAATCTCACCACTGCAGATGGTGAAATTTGAATTCAATAAAAATCTGTATTAAAAGTCTAAAGGTGAAATGAAATGAAAATCGCAGATTGTCACAAGTAGGCTTCAAATGAAGTTACTGTGAAAAGCCCCTAGTCGCCACATTCCGGCGCCTGTTCGGGGAGGCCGGCACGGGAATTGAACCGTGCTGCTGGCCTGCCTTGGTCTGCTTTAAAAGCCAGCGATTTAGCCCTGTGCTAAACCAGCCCCTCATAAGTTGCATAGGTGACTATGAAACGACTGTCGTAAAAACCCACCTGGGTCACTAATGTCCTTTAGGGAAGGAAATCTGCCGTCCTTACCTGGTCTGGCCTACATGTGCCTCCAGATGTACAGTAACTGTCCCCTCAAGGGCAATTAGGGATGGGTGATAATTCTCAAGTATTTCACGGTCAGCAAATGACTCTTGAAGTGCAGTCACTGTTGTATTGCAGGCAACACAGCAGTTTATCTGCACAGCATGTTGGCTGGGGAGAGTTAAAGGGAACCGGGGAGAAGGCTATCTTCAAGAACAATCTTTCACGTGCACCAGAGAGTAAAAGCGAGCAGCTCTGACAAGGCAGCACTCCATCAGCATTGCACTCGTGTGTTACGGGATTCTTGCCTCAAGTCCAGGGACTGGGTCTTAAACTCCTGACTATCAGTCTCAGAGGCCAGAGGCCAAAATTTACTCGCTGCGCCTGCTTTCCATCTGATTTGATCTGTTAAGAAAACAAAATTACACCCGGGCGCCTGTTCGGGTACACAGAGGGAGAATTCAGAATTCTCAGCTGGTACGGGAATTGAACCCGCGCTGCTGGCCTTGTTCTGCATTACGAGCCAGCTGTCTAGCCCACTGAGCTAAACCAGCCCTGTAAGTTACTGAAAGCAAGCGCGCAGGTACAACAAGCAGTTAGGAAGGTAAATAATCATAATCTTTATTATTGTCATAAGTAGGCTTACATCAACACTGCAATGAAGTTACTGTGAAAAGCCCCCAGTCGCCACACTCCGGCATCTGTTCGGGTACACCGAGGGAGAATTCAGAATGTTCAATTCATCTAGCAAGCACGTCTTTTATCTAAGAAAGATTGTACTTGTCATAGAGGGAGGGCAGTCAAAGTTCACCAGGCTGATTCCTGGGATGGCAGGCTTGTTGTATGAGCTGAGATTGAGTCAACTGGGCCTCTATTCATTGGAAGTTAGAAGAATGAGAGGGGATCTAATTGAAACATTAAATACGGACAGGACTGGATAGGCTGTATACAGGGATGTAGTTTCCTCTGGCTGGGAGGTCTAGAACAAGGGGTCATGGTCTCAGGATATGGGGTAGGTCATTTCGGACTGAGACGAGGAGAAACATCTTCACTCAGAACATAGAACATAAAAAAATGCAGCACAGAATAGGCCCTTCGGCCCACAATGTTGTGCCGAACTTTTGTCCTAGATTAAGAACAAATTAATCTACACCCCATCATTCTACCGTAAGCCATGTACCTATCCAATAGCCGCTTGAAGGTCCCTAATGTATCCGACTCAACTACTTCCACAGGCATTGGCACCCCACCCACCACCTTCAGCAACCACTACCTCCACCAGTGAAGCACAATGGCAGCTGTGTGTACCATCAACAAGACACACCGCAGGAACTCACCTTCAACAGCACCTTCCAAACCCACCATCTTTACCATCTAGATGGGCAAGGGAAGCAGACACAAAGGAACACCTGCAAACCCCCTCCAAGCAAATCACCATCCTGACTTTGAACTAAATCACCGTTCCTTCACTGTCGCTGGGTCAAAATCCCACAACTGAATTAACTAATTTAAAAACTAAGGATGACAATCCAGATCCTAGTTTAAAGATTGGATCCAAAGGACTGGGTACTCGTTACAGCATTGTATTATGATCACTATTTCCCAGGTCTCCCTGACCCAGATCGAACAGGAAATTCCAGCTGGTCTGAAGGAGGAGATCCATTTTTCCTGGTGTGTATACACAAAGTTACGGTCAGGAGTCGCATCCAGCTAGCCTCAACTGGCTTATCGCATATTTCTCAAAGTCTGCAGGATCATTCCCAGAATGTCACTAAGGTCAATGTCACGTGGGGTGATGGCACTTGACTAGTGTCGATGGGACTCAGTGTGAAAGGTGGTGACCCTGTGGAATTCCCGACCACAGAGGCTTTGGAGGCTAAACCACCGAATACATTTAAGACAGAAATAGATTTATAGATTTTAATGGTGTTGAGGGGTCCAGGAGAGTGCAGGGTGTTGAGAAGGAGAAAGTGCTGACAATTGCCAAAGCTTTTAATCTTGTATGAATTTCTCCACATGGCAACCTCTTGTCCAATCAGAGTCGACTTGCCAACACCTTTTTCTCCTGAGGTATAAATTGCAGCGATTGTTTGAAATTTGGTGGGCGCGATTCTCCGCACTCACGACGGGGCGGAGAATAACGGGTGGCGCAAATTTTTACAGCGACGCTGGTCCGATGCCCTCCCGCTATTCCCCCCCCCACGCCCGCCCCCCAACACGAATCGCTGCTCGCCGTTTTTTTACGGCGAGCAGCGATTCTCCCCTGGCCGATGGGCCGATTCCCCAGGCCTTTACGGCCGTTTTCACGAATTTTAATACACCTGCTATACCAGTTCGTGAAAACGGCGGCAAAGTGCCGTTCTGCACAACCATGCCACTGATTGGCACGGCCGCACCACGGCCGTTCCAAGGGTGGCATGGGCCCGCGATCGGTGGGCACCGATCGCGGGCAGTGGGTCCGATTCCCGCGCACTCTTTCTCCCTCCGCCGCCCCGCAGACATCCTGCGGGGCGGCTGAGAGGCATTACGGACCGCGCATGCGCGGGTCTGACGCATATGCGCGGATGACATCATCCGCGCATGCGCGGGTTGGAGTCGTCCAATCTGCGCATGCGCGGCTGACGTCATCATATGCGTCAGCCGTCGCTAACTTTGGCGCGCGGGCTTAGCGACATTCGTTAAGCCCGAGATGCCGTAGTTCATGGGGCCGCGATGCTAGCCCCGACCGGGGAGCAGAATCGGGTCCCGGGAGGGGGCGCGGAGGCTGCCGTGAAACACGGCCGTTTTCGTGGCAGCCTTCACGACTCTCCGCCTTTGCGGAGAATCGCGCCCGGTATTCTTGAATTTGTCCGAGATGAAAAGATTCAGCTGCACGTGCCTCTTTGCAGCAAGGTTTGGGTTAAAGCCAAATGGTTAGATTGGCAAATGGTGAGAATTAGTGTTTCACAAGAGCAGGTGTTGGACTCTCTCATGTTCATCATTTTCATAAATGATTCGGAATTGGGAAGTGGAAGCACAATTTCAAAATCTGGGGCTGACTTGGGAAGTTTAGTTAACCCAGAGGAGGAACACCACAAATACTGGATGCCGTGTAATCGACCAATGAACTTTAATACAGACATGCATGAGATGATACATTTTGGGAGGCTGAATAAGGAGATCATAATGTTAAATTTGGATAGAACCTTCATTAGACCATCGTTGGGATATTGTGAAATGTTCACATCTCCTTTTTAAAAGGTTATGGAAATGCAAAAAAAGAATTAGTCACAAGACACCAGAACTGAGACGTTGTACAAATCAGGAAAGATTGAAAAACCTGAAGCTCTTTCTTCTAAAACAAGAAGAATGTGGGGTGACCTGATAGCGGTCATGGCTCTGCTGCCTCACAGCGCCAGGGACCCGGCTTCAGTTCCAGCATTGGGTAGCGGTTGGTGTGGAGTTGCCACATTCTCCCCGTGTCTGCGTGGGTTTCCTCCGGGTGCTCCGGTTTCCTCCCACAGTCCAAAGACGTGCAGGTTAGGTGGATTGGACTTTCTAAATTGTCCCTTAGTGTCCAAAGGTTGGGTGGGGTTACAGGGATGGGACAGGGGAGTGAGCCTAGGTAGGGTGCTCTTTCGATGGGTCGTTCAGACTCGATGGGTCGAATGGCCTCTTTCTGTACTGTAGTGATTCTAGGAAGATTATGAAAGGCAAAGACAAAGAGAGATGTCTTCAGTTGCAGGAGAATTCCGAACTAGGGGCCATTAATAGGAGACATTCAATGATAAATCCAATAGGAAATTCAGGGAAAACGTCTACTCAGTGAATAGTGGGAGTGTGGAAATTACCATGAGCATAGGTGATTAGAAGGTGATTAGAAGGATGACATCGTTAGCACTGCTGCCTCACGGCACCGAGGACACGGGTTCCCAGCCCCGGGTCACTGTCCATGTGGAGTTTGCACATTCTCCCCATCTCTGCGTGGATCTCAACCCCACAACCCAAAGATGTGCAGTGGGTCCCTCCCCGAACAGGCGCCTGAATGTAGCGACTAGGGGCTTTTCACAGTAACTTCATTTGAAGCCTACTCGTGACAATAAGCGATTTTCATTTCATTTTTTCATTTCATTGTAACTGATTTGGAATGGACTACGCTCCAGAAATCTGCAACATCATTGGAAAATATTCACATCTCCAGATCCTCTTGTGGTTCAGCAACACGATACCCACAGCTTCCAGTAACCTGCTTATTCTACATTATCAATGCCTCTGAGCACTTAAAACAGGTTTCATGTTGGTCCTCAATCTTCTTTTCATCAAGTAGTTGAGTTTAATACCTGAAGCTTATCCCCCTTAGTTGGATTTCAACCCACGATCGTGACCTTGTTATTGAATTGTCCTAAATAAGTCAATATCTCTTTGAGGTTAAAAAAAAAGTCCAAATTCTGGATCTCTCCTCATGTGGATCTTATGCAGGTTCTGATAATCTGCTTTGACTTTTAGTTAAAACTCTGAGATGCAACCCATTACTTAATCAACTTTATTGACAAGTCTTGTTTTGTTTCAATTCCTTGGTTTCCTTTATTCATTCATGAGTTTAGTGGTCATCCACTGGTTCGGCTCGCTTGTGTTGCCCATCCCTAATTGCTCTTGAACTGAGCAGCTCACTCAGCCACTTCAGAGGGTATGTTAAGAGGCAGCCACATCGCTGTGGGTCAGGAGTCACATCTCGGACATTAGTGACCCAGATGGATCACACGGCCATCATTACTGAGTCTAGCTTTATATTCCAGATTCGTCCATTTCATTCAAACTTCACCAGCTGCCGTACTGGGGGTTGAACCCATGTCCCCAGAACACTAGCCTGGAATACTAAAATGAAATCAGCAAGTGCTGAAGAAACTCAGCAGGCCTGTCAGCATCTGTGGAGAGAGAGAAACAGTTAATGCTTCAGGTGCAATATGGCTCTTCAGAACTGGATTCGTATCCAGTGACCTGACAACTTCACCACCATCACCCTAAAGCTATAGATTCTTCCCTCTTCCCTATTTTCACCAATGGCTACATTGCTTGTGTGTCTCTCCTGTACGTATGTGCCTCTATCTGCATTGGACAGTCATGCACTATATCATCTAGTATCCCTATCAGGGCTGTTGGTCATCCCTATGCCAATGACATGGTTTTATGGCTGGACAATACCATGACGTTTGATAATATTACTGACCAATAAGGTAAGAAACAAAGAACCAAGAACAATACAGCACAGGAACAAGCCCTTCTGCCCTCCAAGCCTGTGCCGATCATGTGTTCTAGCTAGCCTGTATCCTTCTATACCCTGTCTGTTCATGTGCCTATCCAGATAAGTATTAAGGTCACTAACGTATCTGCCTCAACCACCTCACTTGGCAGTGCATTCCAGGCCCCCCGTACATTCCCCGTAATGTTAAAGTTCAAATCATAATGGGGAACTCATTAGGAATGATTCTTTATGATGTTACTCAAACCTTCCTCTACATATTCCCCACAAACACGCTTATCCCGATGCCATGTTCTAACTTTTATAGAATCTTATCAGACGGCCATTCGGCACGTTGCTGATGTCTCTCTGAAATACCAATGGAATTTGTCCCATTCAGCAGCTCTTCCCCATCACCCCGACAATGTTTCCTTGATGGTGGGATCGACCTCGATTGAAATGAAAATGAAATGAAATTGCCCTATCACCTGGACAGTCCAGACCACCACAACTCCCTGTGTGACTAGAAACTCTCCCCATCTCCCCCTTTGTCCATTCTCCTCAATCTGTGTCTCTTTGGTTCCCCACCGTCCTGCCGACTGTAGACAGTTTTTCCCTATTTACACCATCAAAGGCAACCACTGGCACAGTGGTTAGCACTGCTGCCTCACAGCGCCAGGGACCCGGATTCAATTCCGGCCAATGGCTGCGTGGGTTTCCTCCAGCTGCTCCGGTTTCCTCCCACTGTCCAAAGATCTGCAGGTTCATAGAATCATGGAATCATAGAATTGACAGTGCAGAAGAAGGCCATTCGGCCCATTGAGTCTTCTCCGGCCCTTGGAAAGAGCACCCTATCAAGACCATACCACCACCCTATCCCCGTAACCCCACCAACCATTTTTTGAGCACTAAGGAGCCATTGTATCATGGCCAATCCACCCAACCTTCACGTCTTTGGACTGTAGGAGGAAACCGGAGCACCCGGAGGAAACCCGCGCAGACACGGGGAGAAAGTGCAGACTCCGCACAGACAGTGACCCAAGCCGGGAATCGAACCTGGGACCTGGAGCGGTGAAACAACAGTGCTAACCACGGTGCTACCGTGCCGGAGTAGGGTGGGGGAGTGGGCCTAGGTAGGGTGCTCTCTCAGAGACACGATGCAGACTCGATGGGCCAAAGGGCCTCCTTCAGAACTGTATGCATTCTATGTTCTGCATTCCAATCACATTACGTGGCATTTAATGGCAGGAGATTCAAATATTTTATTTGATAAATTAATAAGCAATTTCCGTGGAAATCCCACCCAAACTCTACCACTGATAGATCTAAATGTGGCATTGTACAACTCTGCATAGCCAACCCCCCCCCCCCCCCACCCCCACCCCCCACACTCTCTCCTCCTTACCCTCCATCTCAGAGCCCAATCTCTGAGCTGGGGTGAGCCAGCTCTGAGGGCGCTGCCCGGAAGGGCTGCTTCCTACCCAGCCCTGTACCGGCCATTAACAACCGGATCCCAGTGTACGCGATGGAATCCAGGCAAATAGGTATTGTGGGCAGCGCCATTGACCAGGATTCGGCGCTGCTTGTCCAAGCACATTCATCCTGGATCTTTACACTATGTGGCCTTGTCAAGGCTGGCAGCCCCCTTTCCCCTTCCCACAGTGAGAAGACATAACAGAGCTGAATTGCGACTTGAAACATGCAAGCAATGATTGACCTGTGGGGATGATATTCCTCCCATGAATAAACTTCCACTCGAGCTGGTGTGATGGTCCTCTCTGCAGTCATCTGCTGATCAGTTTCATCTCAATTTCACACCAATCCAACCAGGGCAATGGTTTAGGAACAAGCTTTTAAACTGCTGATCATCCTGAATGTATCTCTTGTGTTTTCCCCTCTTTGCCTCTCTTTCGTTCTCTGTCTCTCTGCTTACTTTGTCTCTCTCACTTCCTCGCTGCGCCTGCCTCTCTCTTACTCCCCTTCTCTGTCTCTCTCCCTCCCTCGCTTTCTCCCCACTCTCCTCTCTCCCGCTTTTCCCCTTGCCTCTATTTTCTCCCCTCTATCTCTATCTGCTACTTGATCGTTCCCTTTCTCCTTTGCTCCGTCTCCCTCTCTAATCTATCTCTCTGTGTCTTTATCTCTCTGTGTCTCATTGTTTCTATCTGTGCCTTTATCTGTTTCTCTCTATATCTTTGTGTGGCCCTCTGTGTCTCTCTCTATCTCCGGTGTGTGTGTCTCTCTCTGTCTCTGTGTCTCTGTGTTTCTGTCTCTGTCTCTCCCTCTGTCTCTCTGTGTCTCTGTGTCACTGTCTCTGTCTCTCTCTCTGTCTCTGTGTCTCTCTCTATCTCCGGTGTGTGTGTCTCTCTCTGTCTCTGTCTCTGTGTCTCTGTGTCTCTGTGTCTCTGTCTCTGTCTCTCTCTCTGTCTCTGTGTCTCTCTCTATCTCCGGTGTGTGTGTCTCTCTCTGTCTCTGTGTCTCTGTCTCTGTGTGTGTCTCACTCTGTCTCTGTGTCTGTGTCTGTCTCTGTGTCTCTGTCTATGTCTCTGTGTCTCTCTCTGTCTCTGTGTCTGTCTCTGTGTCTCTGTCTCTGTGTCTCTGTCTCTGTGTCTCCGTGTATCTGTGTCTCTGTCTCTCTGTCTCTGTGTCTCTGTGTCTCTCTCTGTCTCTGTGTCTCTGTCTCTGTGTCTCTGTCTCTGTCTCTGTCTCTGTGTCTCTCTCTGTCTCTGTGTCTCTGTCTCTCTCTCTGTCTCTGTGTCTCTCTCTATCTCTGGTGTGTGTGTCTCTCTCTGTCTCTGTGTCTGTCTCCGTGTCTCTCTCTCTGTGTCTCTCTGTCTCTGTGTCTCTCTCTGTCTCTGTGTCTGTCTCTGTGTCACTGTCTCTGTCTCTCTCTGTCTCTGTGTCTCTGTCTCTGTGTCTCTGTGTCTCTGTGTCTCTGTCTCTGTGTCTCTGTCTCTCTGTCTCTGTGTCTCTGTCTCTCTGTGTCTCTCTGTGTCTCTGTGTCTCTGTGTCTCTGTGTCTCTGTCTCTGTGTCTCTGTCTCTGTGTCTCTGTGTCTCTGTCTCTGTCTCTGTCTCTGTGTCTCTGTCTCTGTCTCTGTGTCTGTCTCTCTGTCTCTCTGTCTCTCTGTCTCTGTGTCTCTGTCTCTGTGTCTCTGTCTCTGTGTCTCTGTCCTCGGTGTCTCTGTGTCTCTGTCTCTGTGTCTCTGTGTCTCTGTGTCTCTGTCTCTGTGTCTCTCTGTCTCTGTGTCTCTGTGTCTCTGTGTCTCTCTGTCTCTGTGTCTCTGTCTCGGTGTCTCTGTGTCTCTGTCTCTGTCTCTGTGTCTCTGTGTGTCTCTGTCTCTGTGTCTCTGTGTCTCTGTGTCTCTGTCTCTGTGTCTCTGTCTCTGTGTCTCTGTGTCTCTCTGTCTCAGTGTCTCTGTCTCAGTCTCTGTGTCTCTGTCTCTGTGTCTCTGTCTCTGTGTCTCTGTGTCTCTGTCTCTGTCTCTGTGTCTCTGTCGCTGTGTCTCTGTCTCTGTCTCTGTGTCTCTGTGTCTCTGTGTCTCTGTGTCTCTGTCTCTGTGTCTCTGTGTCTCTGTGTCTCTGTGTCTCTGTGTCTCTGTCTCTGTCTCTGTGTCTCTGTCTCTGTGTCTCTGTGTCTCTGTGTCTCTGTGTCTCTGTCTCTGTGTCTCTGTCTCTCTGTGTCTGTCTCTGTCTCTGTGTCTCTGTCTCTGTGTCTCTGTGTCTCTGTGTCTCTGTGTCTCTGTGTCTCTGTCTCTGTCTCTGTTCTCTGTGTCTCTGTGTCTCTGTGTCTCTGTCTCGGTGTCTCTGTCTCTGTGTCTCTGTGTCTCTGTGTCTCTGTGTCTCTGTGTCTCTGTCTCTGTGTCTCTGTCTCTGTGTCTCTGTGTCTCTGTGTCTCTGTGTCTCTGTCTCTGTGTCTCTGTCTCTGTGTCTCTGTCTCGGTGTCTCTCTGTGTCTCTGTCTCTGTCTCTGTGTTTCTGTCTCTCTGTGTCTCTGTGTCTCTCTGTCTCTGTGTCTCTGTCTCTGTGTCTCTGTCTCTCTGTGTCTCTGTCTCTCTGTGTCTCTGTCTCTGTGTCTCTGTGTCTCTGTGTCTCTGTCTCTGTGTCTCTGTGTCTCTGTCTCTGTGTCTCTGTGTCTCTGTGTCTCTCTGTGTCTCTGTCTCTGTGTCTCTGTCTCTGTGTCTCTGTGTCTCTCTGTCTCAGTGTATCTGTCTCAGTCTCTGTGTCTCTGTCTCTGTGTCTCTGTCTCTGTGTCTCTGTGTCTCTGTCTCTGTCTCTGTGTCTCTGTCGCTGTGTCTCTGTCTCTGTGCCTCTGTGTCTCTGTGTCTCTGTGTCTCTGTCTCTGTGTCTCTGTCTCTGTGTCTCTGTGTCTCTGTGTCTCTGTGTCTCTGTCTCTGTGTCTCTGTGTCTCTGTCTCTGTCTCTGTGTCTCTGTCTCTGTGTCTCTGTCTCGGTGTCTCTGTCTCTGTGTCTCTGTCTCTCTGTGTCTCTGTCTCTGTGTCTCTGTCTCTGTCTCTGTGTCTCTGTCTCTGTGTCTCTGTGTCTCTGTGTCTCTGTCTCTGTCTCTGTGTCTCTGTCTCTGTGTCTCTGTGTCTCTGTCTCTGTCTCTGTCTCTGTGTCTCTGTCTCTGTGTCTCTGTGTCTCTGTGTCTCTGTCTCTGTGTCTCTGTCTCTGTGTCTCTGTGTCTCTCTGTCTCAGTGTCTCTGTCTCTGTGTCTCTGTGTCTGTGTCTCTGTGTCTCTGTGTCTCTGTGTCTCTGTCTCTGTGTCTCTGTGTCTGTGTCTCTGTGTCTCTGTCTCTGTGTCTCTGTGTCTCTGTGTCTCTGTCTCTGTCTCTGTGTCTCTGTCTCTGTGTCTCTGTCTCTGTGTCTCTGTGTCTCTGTCTCTCTGTCTCTGTGTCTCTGTCTCTGTCTCTGTGTCTCTGTCGCTGTGTCTCTGTCTCTGTGTCTCTGTGTCTCTGTCTCTGTCTCTGTCTCTGTGTCTCTGTGTTTCTGTGTCTCTGTCTCTCTGTCTCTGTCTCTGTGTCTCTGTCTCTGTGTCTCTGTGTCTCTGTGTCTCTGTCTCTGTCCCTCTGTCTCTGTGTCTGTGTCTCT
>NC_052150.1:227453395-227550684 GCF_902713615.1 Scyliorhinus canicula | reverse complement strand
CTCCCCTCTCCCTCCCCTCCTCCTCCCTCTCCCCCCCCCCTCTCCCTCTCTCCCCCCCCCCCTCCCTCTCTCCCTCTCCCTCCCCTCTCACTGTATAGAACAAGAGAAAGTCAAATCGATTCAGACTTTGGGCAATAATCGAATGTTGCTGCAGATCCTAACTTCACTGCTCTGCACTCGAACCACTGGGCTGTGAGGTGAAGGGTCACAACAACCAGTGATTGGAGTATTATCCTATCTTTGTCCTGGACCTTTAACTGTTCCTATTAAAAAAAAACAGCTGGAAAATAGGGATTGCAGCGAAGCCTTTTTAAAATGGGGGAAGTGACAGTGGGACAATGGATGAGAGATCTGATCTGGCTTCACCCATCACTGAATCCACAATCACATTGTTTTAAGATCAAAGTCTGGATTTGCGGGTCCTGAAACTGATTATTCCGATTGGTCCCTGGCATCTTCAGGGGCAAAAGGCAAGGGTTGCACATCGATTGTTGAGTAGATTGTGTCGGGAGGGGAGGTGTTGGGGTGGAGATGGGAGGATTGGAGGGTGGGGGGAGATGTGATGTACACAGATGTCTGACTATTGTAACAGGAACAGCGCCCGGGGGGGGGGGGGGGGGGCAAAGAACCGGCGGATAATTGTGAGACCCGGAAAGGTGTCACGTCCTGGCAATTGTTAACACATTCTGACTACGTGACCAGACTACCTATTCGCCAATTGCCATCAAATGGTTTTGAAGAGGAAAAAAAAAACCCACTACCTGTTACAATATCAACCTGTTACTCTCCAGCAGCCTGGGGGCAAGAACTTTAGCTTCTAATCATTGCCACCAATATTGAATACATCTACAATTGGAAAAATAACAAGGCATACATCATATATTAAGAATTGCCTTTATTAATTCTTATTATTCACTTAAATTATGAAGTACGCCATGATGTCTGATATCATTGTGCTTACAACCTTCATCTCTGATACTGGCTTAAAAATTCCCGTGAAAATGTCCCCCAGAAACTGGGAGGGTTAAACACTTTTTACAATTTGTAAAAATCCTGTTTTTTCTTTTTTTGTTAAGTGGCAAATGTTATTTACAAGACTCGGCACGACATACAGTTGACCTGTGTTGGTGTGTTCCTTCAATGGATAATTCTCAGTGATAATTACGATTCCTGCTACCTGAATCTAGGGATCGGATATTTAGTGCTACCGGGTGTAAACCTAAAAATGGAATAAGACAGAGTAAGACTGCGATGGGGGTGCGTTGGAAGTGATTTTACTCTGCATCTTGTTCATTTAGCAAAAGTCTTTGAGTGGCTGGGAGCTGTTCAATCAGCACCTCGAAAGCCATCCTCTAATACTACAATGGAACGATGGCAGGCAATGTTAACATGGAAGATTCATTTTGTCTTAACTCCTATAAGACTACATTGGAAAGTTCCCTGATATTAATCATTTATTATTATCCTAAATAACTGTCTTACTATTCAGAATACTGGAGTAAAATGTACCTGATTTTGCTGCTTATCCAAATACTATTTTTTTTCTCTTAAAAATACCATGCATCAAATAATTATTGCTCTATAGCATAGTCCAGGCTCCTACGTGAAATATTGCCCTCAAAACTGACTACATTATTTAATTCTTATGTTTTCTTTTCATCTTCTTGCAAAAAATTCAAAATATAGTTATCTTACAATTGGCATAGATTGAATACTGTAACATGCATACAATGCAAAGAGTTCGACAGAAATAATCGAACCATAGTTTGTTTCAGTTTCTCCCTCTGAAAGTGGCAAGCGCTTTGGCATGTCAGTAACAGATTGGCAACCTGTTAAATACTGAACCGATTCTGATTCAATAATTAATGGATTCGACAAATAAACCAAGAAAGAAAGAAACAAAGCGCAACTCAAGGATTCAGAACAAAAACTTCAACTTGTGTTTCAAGTCAGTAATAGTGTGGCGGAGGGTAGGCGTGTGTGTGTGTGTGGGGTGGGGGGGGGGGGGGGGGGGTTTGTGTGTGTTTGTGTGGTGGTGGGAGGGGGAGGGGTGTCAGTATAGAAAAGGTCAAACAAATTGTCATTGAATAAATACATGAAATAACTCATAACTAAATAAACCATTTTGTTACCGGTAATGTCACCTCAAAATCGAGGGGGGAGGGGCCTATTTCTGGTCATTGGCAAAAGTACATTACTGCCCTCCGATTTTTTTTTTTAGAAAAAAGGTTTGACCTCTTGGTAGTTACAAACACCTTGACTGCCCTCGCTGAATTTCAGCGAGTGATTTGGCAAGGATCGAGTGTTCTCTATAGCTTGAGCTAGGAAGTTGCTCTGTGCACAGTCCATTCGAAGATCGCAAAGCCAGCTATTATTTGTCTTCAATTCTTTCTTATAGAAAATATTTTTTTAATGTGCTCTAACGCGAAGCAATTTTCTCCCCCTCTGGCATTTCGTGTTCCCCTCAGGGTCCCTTTATGTTCGAGGAGTTTGGGGTGATCGGTGGGGGAGGGGTGGAGGGGTGCCAGGGGCGGGGGGGGGGGGGGGGGGGTTGTTGTTGGGGGAGGGACAAGGGGAGAGGTGAAGATCAAGCTTCAACTGCGTTCAGTACTGGGACAGCGCCTTTAAAACAGGCGGATTCATAATGCTTGTTCAGATAGGATTTCAAAGCAAAGGTCTTGTTGCACCGTTTGCATTTGAAGTGTTTGAAAGCTGAATGAGTTTGCATGTGGGCTCTGAGGTTGGAGCGGTCAGCGAACGCTTTCCCACAGTGAGCACACCCGAATGGCTTCTCCCCGGTGTGAGACCGCATGTGACCTTGGAGGAGCCAGGGTCTGCTGAAGGCTTTGCCGCAGATATCACACTTGTGCTTGAGGTCGTGGGTCAGGAGGTGCATGGCCATGGCTGGCATGGATACATAGACCTTGGCACAGGTCGGACACTTTTTGGCCATCTTACTGTCCAGGCTTCGGTGGGTCTGCTTGTGCCGGCTCAGGTTGGACGAGGTGGCGTAGGTCTTGCCGCACTCGTTGCATGTGTGACGCTGGATTGTGTTCCTGGGGCCGGCAATGGCTTTCCTCCTGGAGCGGCCGTCAGTGATGAAGAAAGCATCCACGGTGTAGCCTTCGCTCACTGCCGCGTCCCCGTTGATGTAGCCGGTTGTAATCCCCGATTGTGGGCTGTCTGGTGGCTCCGAGTCCGGGACTCCGTACTCACCGTGAACCGCTGCATAGATAGGCTCGGGCGATGACAGTTTAATCGCATTCTGGGGGTCTCCATCATACACGGAAGGCGTGATATAGTCACTGATGTATCCTGACGATTAAAAATAGAGAGAGATGGAGATCTTTGTTCACTTAGAGGTCACGGCAGGAATCATCATGCCCTTAAATACAGCCTCCTTTTTTTTTGCAGTTTCTGCTATTTATATACCGCAACAAGCAAACTGCAGTTTGCAATTTATTTTTAGTAACATTACAACTGGGGACAAAAGCTAAGGCCCATGCGCTATAAATGTAACCCGCCTCACCAAATGACTTCACAGTAAACCAGCCAATAACATGCACATTGCAATTAGCTCCGAGTTGCAGTTTCTGTGTGTGTAAGTAAATATATATAATAATTGCATTCAATTCAATTTGAGCACACGCTCGCACACACACACAATAAGAGCCATCACAGTGCCTATGGCGCGAGATTGGCCAGTTAGTCGGAACAGGGCCGCATTCCAGTGAAGGAACTCGATCCCAGAGCGATCAACAAGCTGTTCAGTCTCGCTGCCTTTGTAACACCGTCAGATGTGAAATCCAATTTAGACGCAACATTGGGTCAGCGAGATAGACTGCACGGTGCCTGCGATGGCAGGCCCTGCCAATGAAGTCCCATTGTGTCCTTAAACAAACATTGCAACGCCAAGGGGCAGCGTGGCCCATGGCTCTCTGTGCCGCGTTTGTGGCACTAAATAAAGCTACTTGACCATCGCAGAAATGAGAGATTATATTGTGAAATGAACTCAAAACATACACATCAACAAACGCGCACAGAGATCCTTTGTTAACAGCTAGAGCCGGAGTCAAAGCTAAGGGACAAGTGTAAGTCAGGGCTTCAAATCGATTTTTGTTTGAATTTAATTTGTCTGAAGATGCAACAAGCATGGTTGTACTGTTATTAATAATATATTGCACAAAGGTTGGTTCCTGGCAGTTGGAGCAAGGAACGGCGCACCGAGGTAGACCATTGCTTGCGCTCATAGATGTACTGCAGTCTTTTCCAACTTTCTCTCCTCTGCCTCTAGGTGCAGCCAGTTGCTACACGCGAGGTTGTCACCTCTTTCCATTTACAAGACGAACACAGCATCTTCTCCCCCTCTCTCTTTTAAACTCCCCCGTTATAAAACTGGAAAGCAAGCGGTATCGAAAGATTTGACAAAAGTACAGATTGAAATCAGAGAACCCCCCTCTCTTTTTTAGATTAAAAGCGAGCGTGAACCCCATCAGGGAACAATGCAATCAATGAAAACATCATTCTTGGATAAATACCTCAAAATATTACACGCAATGCGTAAAATGCTTACAGAGGCTTATTTTTGCACACATCCCTGATGCAGTTGTTCCAACCAGGAGATCCCCCCCCCCCCCCCCCTTATGTCTGGTGTTAATTTTTGCAAACCCTGTGCGGAGAATGGAGAGGCTGACAGACGCTGGTGCGGGGGCACAGCAACAGATCAAAGGACGGGAAGCATTTACCTTTTTCGTGCAAGCGGGCAGTTAGGCTTCCAACGTTAGTGGTGGCGCGTCTTCCATAATCATTATCGTAGTCCGAGGTCGGCGATGGGATGCTGGTTGTAGGAGATGGGAAATCATCAAGCTTGACTTTCTTGACAAGGAAGGAGCGGGGCATGGTTTCCTTCTGCAGATCCGAGTGGGGCAGAGAGCAGGGTGTACTTTCAGCACTGGAGAGCTCCAAGTGATTCCGTATGCTTGCTTCGTTGTTGGGGGTGCGGGGGTGTGGGGGGTGGGTGAGGGAGGGAGGGGGGGGGGGTGGAGGAAAGAGTCCCGGGTTGTAGTTTCAGAATTGGAGAGCTCCCAGAAGCTGGGATCGGAGAGCCTCGGCTTTGGTTTCAGCACCGCGGACAGCACCCAGCGGCTCCTTACACTGGGCAGTCCCGCGTTGTAGTTTCAGCACCGTGGACAGTTCCCAGCGGCTCCTGGCACTGGGGCAGTCCCGCTTTGCAGTTTCAGCACCGTGGACAGCTCCCAGCGGCTCCTCACACTGGGGCAGTCCCGGCTTGCAGTTTCAGCACCGTGGAGAGCTCTCCGCGGCTCTCTGCTCCACTCCTCCCTGAGGCTGGCTGAAGGATGAGAATGAATTCTACAGGCTGTGAAGTCAGCAGCTGTAGGTTTTATACAGTCGCGATCAGGTGGTAAATGGAAATGCTTAATTCAGTCCATCAAAAATTCTCTGGGGATCCACATTACGCCAGACGAATTCAATTTTTCGTTTGCTGTCGCCGCACTCTCCATTTCTCCTCCCTCCATTTTTTCCCCAAGACTTCCCAGATGTTGAATGGGAATGGTTGCATCACACAGTTCAAAAAAGGTTTGATTCCCTGGACTGTGTTGATCGTATTCTGGATGCGGTCTCAATGTCCCATAGCATTTCAGTGTCAGTCTTTGATGCTGCCTCTTCAGACTGGAGTTATAACTTCCCTCCATGAATTGAGTAAATAGTCCAACCTAACAACTCACTCAGTGCAGAAGTGAGGGAGTGCTGCAGTGCCAGAAACGCCGCCTGTCAGACCAAATGCTAAATTGGAACTTTCATTTGCCTGCCCAGTTAAGATCCCATGGTGTTAGATGAATAAGAGCAGGGAATTCTCTTGGTGTTTTGGTTTATAGTCACATCTCAACTAAAAGAGAAAATCTGTGCATTCGAATTTCTGGTTGCTAATTTTGACAGTCTTCTTCCTAGGCACTACATAGATTACATAGAATTTACAGTGCAGAAGGAGGCCATTCGGCCCATCTGCACCGGCTCCCGGAAAGAGCAACCTACCCAAGGTTAACACCTCCACCCTATCCCCATAACCCAGCAACCCCACCCAACACTAAGGGCAATTTTGGACACTAAGGGGAATTTATCATGGCCAATCCACCTAACCTGCACATCTTTGAACTGTGGGAGGAAACCAGAGCACCCGGAGGAAACCCACGCACACACGGGGAGGATGTGCAGACTCCGCACAGACAGTGACCCAAGCCGGAATCGAACCTGGGACCCTGGAGCTGTGAAGCGATTGTGCTATCCACAATGCTACCATGCTGCCCACCTAGGCATATAGGACATGACGTGCTTCCAGTCCAGTGTGATGGGTTCTGAGATCTGTGGTCTGCAGACTATTCCACACATGGGGCAAGTGGCATTTGAAGGGTTGAGTAGGTGGGTTGTTTGGAGGTTTGTCCCCTCTCCCCAATTACTCGACTCCACCTCTGCACCTTCCTGACAAAGTCTCTCGATGTGTTCACTGCCTCTCCGAATGAACTTTCTCCATCTTGACCAGTCACAAGACAGGGTCTTTCTTTACAATCATAGAAATTCATACAATCATAGAATTTACAGTGCAGAAGGAGGCCATCAGGCCCATCGAGTCTGCACCGGCTCTTACAAAGAGCCCATGTATCTACCCTATCCCCGTAACCCAATAAACCCTGTCTTAAAAATTTTTGGACACTAAAGGCAATTTAGCATGGCCAATCCACCTAACCTGCACATCTTTGGACTGTGGGAGGAAACTGGAGCTTCTGGAGGAAATCCACGCAGACATGGGGAGAACGTGCAGACTCCGCACAGACAATGACCCAAGCCGGTACCGTGTTGCCCACTATGCTTTCATGTCAGTGGGAATGTTTGATCCCTTTGGGGATACTTTGAGGATATCCCGAATGTGTTTCCACTGTCCTCCTTGGAGTCTCCTGCTGTGACTGAGTTTAGAGTAGAGCAATTGTTTTGGACCCTGGATGACATGTCCTGTCCTGCGGAGCTGATTTTGCATGATTAACACCATGATGCTGGGAAAATTGATGTTGGCGTGGGCGCCGCTGCTGGACTGTGTTTCTAGGAGGATTTTGTTTAGAGGATTTTGTGAAGGCACCACAGGTGGTGATACTTCTCCAGTACTTTGAGGTGCCTGGTGTAGATCGCCCAGGTCTCTGAAGCATATAAGACCATGGAGACCACTGTTGCCTGGTAAACCATGACCTTAGTCTTGGATTTGAGATCCTGGTCCTCAAATACTCCTTTCCTTGTTGACTAAAGGTTGGAAGCAATGATGGATATCGTCATCCAAGACTGCCTTCATCGAGAGGAGAATATCAAGATGCAGAAACCCACAGAATTGTAAAAGTATAGGAGGCCATGCAGCCCATCATGTCTGAACAATTGACTTAGTGCCATTCCCCTGCCTTCCCTCCCCATAGTAAGAAGTCTCACAACAGCAGGTGAAAGTCCAACAGGTTTGTTTCAAATCATTAGCTTTCAGAGCACTGCTCCTTCAGTGCTCCAAAAGCTATTGATTTGAAACAAACCTGTTGGGCTTTCACCTGGTGTTGTAAGACTTCTTACTGTGCTCACCCCAGTCCAACGCCGGCATCTCCACATCATTCTCTCCCCATAACCTTGCACATTCTTCCTTTTCAGATAACTCACTTTTGAATATCTCAATAAATCCTGGTCCACCACACTCTTAGGCACTGCATTCCAGATCACAGCCACTCACCGCCCAGATAGCTCTTCCTCATTGTTGAATTTGCTTATTTTACTAATCACTTAAAACATCTGTGTCCTCTTGTTCTCGAAAGCAAAATACTGTACACACCCCTGTCAGCATCAATGGGGGCGAGGTGGAGATGGTTAGCAGTTTCACATTCCGAGGGGTGCACATCACCAAAAATCTGTCCTGGTCCACTCACGTCGACGCTATCACCAAGAAAGCACAACAGCGCCTATACTTCCTCAGGAAACTAAGGAAATTTGGCATGTCCACATTAATCCTTACCAATTTTTACAGATGCACTATAGAAAGCATCTTATCGGGCTGCATCACAGCCTGGTATGGCAAACTGCTCGGCCCAGGACCGCAAGGAACTTCAGAGAGTCGTGAACACTGCCCAGTCCATCACACGAACCAGCCTCCCATCCATGGACTCCATCTACACCTCCCGCTGCCGGGGGAAAGCGGGCAGCATAATCAAGGATCCCTCCCACCCGGCTTACTCACTTTTCCAACTTCTTCCATCGGGCAGGAGATTCAGAAGTCTGAGAACACGCACGAACAGACTCAAAAACAGCTTCTTCCCCACTGTCACCAGACTCCTAAATGACCCTCTTATTGACTGACTTCATTAACACTACACCCTGTATGCTTCAACCGATGCCAATGTTTATGTAGTTACATTGTATATCTTGTGTATGTATTATGTATTCTCATGTATTTTCTTGAATTTTGTTTAATTCTCTTTTCTTCCATGTACTGAATGATCTGTTGAGCTGCTTGCAGAAAAATACTTTTCACTGTACCTCGGTACACGTGACAATAAACAAATCCAATCCAATCCTTTCAACAATGGGAATAGTTTCTCTCTGTCTATTCGGCCCACACTCCTCATATTTTGAACACCTCCATCAAATCTTCTCTCAATCGCCTCTTCGCCAATGAGAACACCCCCAACTTCTCTAATCGCTGGAACTATTCTCATGAATATTTTCTCTGCTCTTTTCAATGCTTTCACATCGTCTCTAAAATTTGATGCCGATAACTAGATATAATACTACAGCTGATGCCAATGTCTTATATAAGTTCCTTGCTCCTCTCCTTTATTCCCCTATTAATAAAGTTGCATGCTTTATTAACTGTGCTCTCAACCTGTCCTATCACTCTCAGTGGCTTATGCACATAAACACCCAGGTTCCTCTATTCCTGAACCTCTTTTACAGTTGTACCCTTTATTTTATATTGTCTATACATGTTTTTCCTACCCAAATCACCTCACACTTTTCCATATTGAACTTCATCTGCCACCTGTCTGCCCATTCTACCACTTGTCCATATTCTTTTCACGTTCTACACCATCCTCACAGTTCACAATGCTTTCAAGTTTTGTATCATCCACAATATTGAAATAGTGCCATCCACATCAAGGTCCACATCGTAAAATGGTCCACATTTTCCAGGATCTCACTGTTGGCCTTAGTTGATGGAGTGAGGTGTTTTGCAGTGGGGGCTGATTGGAAGAGGCCATTACCTCTCCGGGTGTTTAATGAAAAATGCATTTTTTCATTTGCTTCAGAAAAGGGAGTTGACATTGTCATGGAGCTCAGTTTCTTAGTGTGCACACACACAAGCATCATCTGCATATTGAGTGGGTCAGTAAAACAAACATTTCCCAAATTAACCTGTTTGATACACAGTGCTTTGGGATGGTTTGATCTAAATTCTCCTTTTTTACATTCGAGAACACTTTGAAAATGCATTCGCTGTTACGGAGTCAAACGTCTTGGCCAAGTTATCCAGGATTTCTTCCTCTTGTTTCTTGTCTCATAATGTCTGTTGAATCTTGAAATGAAGCAAAATCAGACTTGGCTGTGATGCATCCAGTGTTGAAGAGTTGAACACTCACCATTTTGGTTCACACATGAAGAACGTCCATTTATCTTCAATAGCAGATAGCCAGCTCTATTCAACAAGAAAAAGTTTAGAATTGATCTACGCACAATGAGTATTCATAAGAATGGAATGTGATACTAAAGGGAATCAGAGTTGTTGATTCTCAAAATTGTCATTGCTCCTTTTCACAAACAACCAGAACCAATACTGAACATTACAGTTTAAAGTTTGGTTTTCAGTTTTGAATTACAAGCTCACGTATTTTCTTCTTTCCTCTCCTGAGTTTGATTTGTGCAGGGCTATATTTACTTTTGACTTGCTGCACAGGTCCATGGCCATTGTTTAAAAAAAAATCTGAACCCACAGCTTCTTTTGATGGTTTTGGCTAATGAAAGAATGTTAAGCCAAGATTCAAGAGAATGCCTTTATTCGTCTTCCACCCAAACAGCTAGAGGGACATCGCGCCCACTGGAAGTACGAATATGAAATAATTCTAGGAACAAATATCCATTGTATCTTTCAACCAAGAGCTTTGAGATCTATCCTAGAGCTGATGATTCATCAGGATTGCCCTTGGGGAAGGGGTGGGGAGAAGTTGGACAGTGGGTGGGATGACAGGGCTGGCATCCCAACATAACATCCCACCCCAAAATGAGATGGTTAACAAAACTGAGACTCATGGCGGGGGGGGATGTGTCAGCTTGGTCAAAAAGATAGGCTAAGAAACAAAACAAGAACAAATTATGGTAACTAGTTGATTTTGCAACTGGAGGATGATGGATAGTGATGTTCCACAGAGGTCAGTACTGGGCTATTGCGTTAGGACATATATCAATGACTGTAATAGAAAGTTACAGTTCAATGTGTCCTGATGATACCAAACTTGGGTGTGTGGAAAAAAGTGAAGGTGATACCAATCGACTGCAAAAGCACATAAATAGGTTAGTAGAATGGACAGGTAGGTGATAGATGTAATTTAAAACAGAGAATTGTGAGGCTATGCAATTCAGTAGAAGAAATAGGGAGTGCGACAAAAACAGAGTGTTGTCAAACACTCAGCAGGTCAGACAACATCTCTGGAGAGCAGGAAGCAGAGTTAACGTTTCTCTGAAGAATAACCAGACAAACGTTTGTCAGCATTTTCAGAATGCCTGAATCCACGGTATTTTGCTGTTATTTTTGGGGAGAGAGAAGATCAGATTATCTTTGAACGTGGAAGGACATACTGAGATTAGTTAGCAAAGCATTTGGGATATTGGATTTCATAAATAGAGGCACTGAGGTTTTGGTTAAGATATGATTGACAAACATAAGCTGCTCCCTGAAGCTCAAGGTACAAAGACTAGGGGGACAGGCTTTAGACAAGAAAGGGTGGAGAGTGTTTTTAAAAATAAATTTAGAGTACCCTCTTAACATAGAACATAGAACATAGAACATAGAACAGTACAACACAGAACAGGCCCTTCGGCCCTCAATGTTGTGCCGAGCAATGATCACACTACTCAAACCCACGTATCCACCCTCTACCCGTAACCCAACAACCCCCCCCCCCCTTAACCTTACTTTTTAGGACACTATGGGCAATTTAGCACGGCCAATTCACCTAACCCGCACATCTTTGGACTGTGGGAGGAAACCGGAGCACCCGGAGGAAACCCACGCACACACGGGGAGGACGTGCAGACTCCACACAGACAGTGACCCAGCCGGGAATCGAACCTGGGACCCTGGAGCTGTGAAGCATTTATGCTAACCACCATGCTACCGTGCTGCCCCTAAAAAATTTTTCCAATTAAGGGGCAATTTAGAGTGGCCAATCCACCGACTCTGCACATCTTTGGGTTGTGGGGGTGAAACCCACGCAAACACGGGAAGAATATGCAAACTCCACACGGACAGCGACCCAGGGCCGGGATTCGAGCCTGGGTCCTCAGCGCCGCAGTGCCAGTACTAACAACTGCACCACATGCTGTTGAAGAGTGTATGTTTATGCAGTCAGTGGCAATGAACTCTTGAAGAAGAGAAATCCACTGATTTGTAAAGGGAACTGAATTGGTCTGGCTACAAGGATAGAATGGGGGCTGGATGTCTCTACCAAGAACTGGCATACTCTTGATGGGCCAAATGTCCTCCTTCAGTGCCATAGTGAGGCTATGACTCAAAGCCCTGAAGGTCAATGTCTAAATTGGGGAAATATCGCTGCTCATCCTGATTTTCATTCCTGTCACCCCCACACCTTTCAACAGTAGCCAATATAATGTGATCAGAAATGAGTGTCACTTGTGATGTTCCCTTCCTTGACTGTTTTTACGTCAGCTCTTCTGCTACTGCAACCCTCGCCCTCACCCCTTATCCCTTTGACTGTTCCAATGTCCTCCAGGCTGGTCTCCTATCTTCTACCCTTCATATATTCAGGTCATCCAAAACTTTGCCACCCGTGTCCTAATTTCTTTAAAAATATTTTTATTCTCCTCCTTTTTTACATTTTCTCCCAAATTTACACCCACCGACAATTAACAATGATCAGCAACAAATATGTAAATCCCCATAACAATAACAACGATCCCATCCTCCCACCAACCCCCCACCGGGTCGGAGAATCGCCGGGGGTTGGCGTGAATCCCGACCCCGCCGGCCGCCAAATTCTCCGGCCCTCCAAAAGTTGGTGAGGCGTGAGTCGCACCGCCTGCCTCATGAATGGCGGGGACCGGTGCGACTCAATGGGGCCCGGGGCTGCCCAAATTCTCCGGCCCGCGATGGGCCGAAGGCCCGCTGGTTTTCTACCGGTCCTACCGGCATGGATCAGACTAGGTCCCTTACCGACGGGACCTGGCGGCGCAGGCGGGCTCCGGAGTCCTGGGGGGGGGGGTTGCGGGGCGATCTGGCCCCGGGGGTGCCCCCACGGTGGCCTGGCCTGCGATCGGGAACCACCGATCCGCGGGTGGGCCTGTGCCGTGGGGGCACTCTTTTCCTACTCGCCGACCATGTCAGCCTATGCGATGGCCAACGCGTAGGTAACCCCTCCCCCCTCCGTGCATGCGCGGGGATGACGTCAGCAGCCGCTGACTCTCCCGTGCATACGCGGACCTGGTCCGGCCGGCGGAGTCCCTTCGGCCATGGCTGGCATGGTGCCAAAGGCCTTCCACGCCAGCCGGAGGGGTGCAAACATCTCCGCCGCCGGCCTAACCCCTGAAGGTGCGGAGGATTCCGCACCTTTGGGACGGGCCAACGCCGGAGTGGTTCACGCCACTCCTTCCCGCCGGGACCCCCCTCCCCGCCAGGTATGGGAGAATCCCGCCCGAATACACACAGCCCCCCCTCCCCCCAACCCTCCCACCCATCCCCCCCAACTAATGTTCGATGTTATCCAGATCTTGAAAGTGCATAATGAATAATGCCCATGACTTGTAGAACCCCTCCATCCTTCCCCTCAGTTCAAACTTAACCTTCTCAAGAGTCAAGAATTCCAGCAGGTCCCCCCCCTGCCACGCCAGGGCACAGGGTGGAGAGGCTGCTCTCCATCCCAGCAGGATCCACCTTCGGGCGATCAACGAGGCGAAGGCTATAATATCTGCCTCTGCACCAGTTTCCAACCCTGGCTGATCCGACACCCCGAATATGGCCTCCCAGGGACCCAGGTCTAATTTCACGCGCACCACCGTAGAAATTACCCTAAACACCTCCTTCCAGTAATCCTCTAGCTTTGGACAGGACCGGGGCCCCCCCCGCAACGTTCACACACATCTTCTACTCCTTCAAAGGACCGGCTCATCCTCGCCGTTGTGAGGTGTGCTCTGTACACCACCCTCAGCTGTATCAGCCCCAACCACGTACATGAGGTGGAGGCATTTACTCTCCGGAGCACCTCACACCAGAACCCCTCCTCCATATCCTCCTCCAACTCTTCCTCCCACTTTGCTTTGATCCCTTCCAGTGGTGCCTTATCCTCTTCCAAAGTAGCTCCGTACACCGCTGACACTACCCCCTTCTCCAGTCCCACTGTCGACTGCGCCTCCTCCAGCAATGTGGAGGCCGGTTCCTCCGGGAAGCTCTGTATCTCCTTCCTGGCAAAATCTCAAACCTGCATGTATCTACTCCCTGCTCCAGCCCATACTTCGTTTCCAGTTCCTTCAATCCTGCTAACCATCCCCAAAGAAACAAATCTTTTAGCGTCTTAATCCCCTTTTCTTCCCATTTCCATAAATTTCCATCCCACTTCCCTGGCTCAAATCTGTGGTTCCCCCGAATCGGCATTTCCCCTGACCCTGCCCCCAACCCGAAGTGTTGGCGAAACTGCCTCCAGATTCTCAATGAAGCTATTATTACCGGACTCCCTGGGTATTTCCCCGGAGCTATCGGGAGTGGCGCTGTTGCTAGTGCTTTCAATCCTGACCCCCTGCACAAACTCTCCTCCATTCTAACCCACTGGGAATCAACCCCTCTGACCCAGCTCCGCACCTTCTCCACATTCGCCACCCAGTAGTAGTACATCCGGTTCGGGAGACCCAAACCCCCTGCCTGCCTTCCCACCTGCAGCAGCACCTTTCTCACTCTGGCCACCTTCCCTCCACATATGAGTGAGGTAATCCTTCCCTCAATCTCCCTGAAAAAAGCATTTGGCAGGAAAATCGGTAGGCATTGAAAAATAAACAGAAATCGCGGCAACACATTCATTTTAACCGCCTGTACCCAACCCGCCAATGACAGAGGGAGCACCTAATTGTGTCCTAATTGACACCAAGTCTCATTTGCACATCTCCCCTCTGCCCACTGACATACATCGATTCCTTGTGAAGTGATGTTAAAATTCTCATCCTTGTTGTCAAACTTGTCTATTGCCTCACCCTTCCCTTTTTCTGTAACCTCCTCCAGCCTCACAACCCTCTGAGATACCAGCGTTCCTCTAATTCTGGTTTCAATCACTCCGCTATTGATGGCCATGCCTTCAACTACCTGATCCCAAAGCTCTCGAATGCACTTCCTAAGCCTCTCCGTGCCTTAACCTCCCTTTCCTTCTTTAAGGAGCTACTTATAAACAAACTCTTTGACCAAGCTTTTGAACATTTGCTCATATCCCCTGACGTGGTCAAATTTTATTTTAAGGAGCGGCACGGTGATACAGTGGTTGGCACTGCTGCCTCACAGCGCCAGGTCCCAGGTTCCGGCCTTGGGTAACCGTCTGTGCGGAGTCTGCACGTTCTCCCCGTGTCTGCGTGGGTTTCCTCCGGGTGCTCCGGTTTCCCCCCACTGTCCAAAGACGTGCAAATTAGATGGATTGGCCATGATAAATTGCCCCTTAATGTCTAAACGTTAGGTGGGGTTACAGGGATAGGGTGGGGAGTGGGCCGCAGTAGGCTGCTCTTTCGGAGGGTGGGTACAGGTTTGATGGGCCAAATGGCCTCCTTCTGCACTGTAGAGATTCTATGATTCTTGAATAATAAACACTCCTGTAGAAGCAGTTCCGCCATTATCTGCTCCCTTCCTAGCCCCCCCCCATTTACATCCTCCTTCTTCCTTCTTTCTGTCCACTAATTCTTTGTCAATCTCCATGCCTCACTGGCCCCTTATCCAGTCCCACCGCTCCACCCCCTCCCCCCCACCCACCCCCACACAACAGTATAAATCTGACCCTATTTCCAATTCTCGCCAGCCTTGACGAAGAGTCATCCAGACTCGAAACGTTCGCTCCCTTCTCTCTCCACAAACGCTGTCAGACCTGCTGGGATTGTCCAGCATTTTCTGCTTGTGTTTCAGATTCCAGCAGCCTCAGTAATTTGCTTTGATCTTCGTATTTAATTCACTGCCTCTTCCAGGATTGCCACCCTGAAGAAGTGCTGCTCTTCTCTGCGACAGGCTTTCTGTTCGTCTGTTTTGCCCTGTCCACCTTCTTTGCTTTCCATTTCCCTCCTGGTGTTTGACGAGGTGTTCACCAAAACTTGCTTTCAAAGCCATATTTCCTTCCTCACTGACTGTCTGCATCTCCGACTTACCCTACATGGATTCCAACTCAAGTTCCACCCCTCATGTTTTGAATCCACCCAGGATTACACGTATCTCCAAGATATAAATTTCTCCTCGGGCTGCTGTTGTCGCCGCATCTTGCGATCCACGCTCAGCATCATGGGTTGCTACAGGCACACACTATCTCTCCCCAGCAGCACCAACGCGCCCTATCACAAAGCTGTCCTTGTCCCCAGATCCAGTTCATTCTTCGTCTCATTCGACACTTTAACAAGAAACTTTTACTCTTTCTTTCAGGTGTAAAAGAATGCAAGCTCCCAACAACTCATCAACCAATAGCAATCCAGGACCTCCACCCGTTCTTGTCCCTCAGATCCCATCCCTTTTAACGCCAGCCCTTACCATGTCTTCACCACACCCTCTGACCTTCCCCTCTCGGAGACTGAACGTGCTGTACCCAGCAAAGGACTCCGCTTCACATCCCTTGCACCCCCACCTCCAAGAATTTCAAGCACAACACGATGCTGAACACTTCTTCCGCCATCTTCATCTTCTTGCTCACTTCTCCAGGCAGGAATCCTCTTGTCTCAATTTCTCTGTGCCTCTCACCCACTTTAATTTGTCACCTTTTTGAACTAACTGCACTCCGCTTTCTTAGTCCAATCCTGACTTTGTCTTCAAACCTGCCGACAAGGGTGGGGTTGTTGTTGGTTGGAGATCTGACCTCTACCTCACAGAGGATGAGCGTTAACTCTCAGACACTTTCTCCTAACACTTCCCCCTGGACCATGACCCCACTAACGAGCATCAAACCATTGTTTCCAGGATTGTCATCGACCTCACCTCCTCTGGAGACCTTCCCTACACAGCTTCCAACCTCAGTCACCTAATCCCGGACAGCTCGCTTCTACCTCCTCCCCAAAATCCACACACAGGACTGCCCCGGTAGGCCCATTGTGTCAGTCTGTTCCCGCCCCACCGAACTCATTTCTTCCTATCATGCCTTGTCCAGTCACTTCCCATCGACATCCCTGATTCCTCCAATGCCTGACACCACAACATCTTCCGGCACCCCGACCCTGACCATCTCTTCATCACCAGGATGTCCAATCCCTCTATATCCCCATTTCCCACCAGGATATCCAATCCCTCTATACCCCCATTCCCCACCAGGATGTCCAATCCCTCTATACCTCCATTCCCCACCAGGATGTCCAATCCCTCTATACCCCCATTCCCCACCAGGATGTCCAATCCCTCTATACCTCCATTCCCCACCAGGATGTCCAATCCCCTCCTCCATTCCCCACCAGGATGTCCAATCTCTCTATATCCCCATTTCCCACCAGGATATCCAATCCCTCTATACCCCCATTCCCCACCAGGATGTCCAATCCCTCTATACCTCCATTCCCCACCAGGATGTCCAATCCCTCTATACCCCCATTCCCCACCAGGATGTCCAATCCCACTATATCTCCATTCCCCACCAGGATGTCCAATCCCTCTATATCCCCATTCCCCACCAGGATATCCAATCCCTCTATACCCCCATTCCCCACCAGGATGTCCAATCCCTCTATACCTCCATTCCCCACCAGGATGTCCAATCCCTCTATACCTCCATTCCCCACCAGGATGTCCAATTCCTCTATACCTCCATTCCCCAACAGGATATCCAATCCCTCTATACCTCAATTCCCCACCAGGATGTCCAATCCCTCTATACCTCCATTCCCCACCAGGATGTCCAATCCCTCTATACCTCCATTCCCCACCAGAATGTCCAATCCCTCTATACCTCCATTCCTCACCAGGGTGTCCAATCCCTCTATACCTCCATTCCCCTCTAGGATGTCCATTCCCTCTATACCCCCATTCCCCACCAGAATGTCCAATCCCTCTATACCTCCAATCCCACCGGAATGTCCAATCCCTCTATACCTACATTCCCCTCCAGGATGTCCAATCTCTCTCTCCCTCCATTCCCCACCAGGATGTCCAATCCCTCTATACCTCCATTCCCCACCAGGATGTCCAATCCCTCTGTACCTCCATTCCCCACCAGGATGTCCAATCCCTCTGTACCTCCATTCCCCACCAGAATGTCCAATCCCTCTATACCTCCATTCCTCACCAGGATGTCCAATCCCTCTGTATCTCCACTTCCCACCAGGATGTCCAATTCCCCTCTCCCTCCATTCCCCACCAGGATGTCCAATCCCTCTATACCTCCATTCCCCACCAGGATATCCAATCCCTCTATACCTCCATTCCCCACCAGGGTGCCCAATCCCTCTGTACCTCCATTCCCCAACAGGATGTCCAATCCCTCTATACCTCCATTCCCCACCAGGATGTCCAATCCCTCTATACCTCCATTCCCCACCAGGATGTCCAATCCCTCTATACCTCCATTCCCCACCAGGATGTCCAATCCCTCTATACCTCCATTCCCCACCAGGATGTCCAATCCCTCTATACCTCCATTCCCCACCAGGGTGCCCAATCCCTCTGTACCTCCATTCCCCAACAGGATGTCCAATCCCTCTATACCTCCATTCCCCACCAGGATGTCCAATCCCTCTATACCTCCATTCCCCACCTGGATGTCCAATCCCTCTATACCTCCATTCCCCACCAGGATATCCAATCCCTCTATACCTCCATTCCCCACCAGGGTGCCCAATCCCTCTGTACCTCCATTCCCCAACAGGATGTCCAATCCCTCTATACCTCCATTCCCCACCAGGATGTCCAATCCCTCTGTATCTCCATTCCCTACCAGAATGTCCAATCCCTCTATAACCCCATTCCCCACCAGGATGTCCAATCCCTCTGTACCTCCATTCCCCACCAGGATGTCCAATCCCTCTATACCTCCATTCCCCACCAGGATGTCCAATCCCTCTATACCTCCATTCCCCAACCAGGATGTCCAATCCCTCTATACCTCCATTCCCCACCAGGATGTCCAATCCCCTCCTCCATTCCCCACCAGGATGTCCAATTCCTCTGTACCTCCATTCCCCACTTGGATATCCAATCCCTCTATACCTCCATTCCCCACCAGGATGTCCAATCCCTCTATATCCCCATTCCCCACCAGGATGTCCAATCCCTCTATACCCCCATTCCCCACCAGGATGTCCAATTTCTCTATACCTCCATTCCCCACCAGGATGTCCAATCCCTCTATACCCCCATTCCCCACCAGGATGTCTAATCCCTCTATACCTCCATTCCCCACCAGGATGTCCAATCCCTCTATATCCCCATTCCCCACCAGGGTGTCCAATCCCTCTGTACCTCCATTCCCCACCAGGATGTCCAATCCCTCTATACCCCCATTCCCCACCAGGGTGTCCAATCCCTCTATACCTCCATTCCCCACCAGGATGTCCAATCCCTCTATACCCCCATTCCCCACTTGGATACCCAATCCCTCTATACCTCCATTCCCCACCAAGATGATCAGAGGGTTTGATTCTTCTTCCTCGAACAGGGTCCTGAACAATCCCCATCCACCAGCACTCTCCTCCGCCTGGCTGAACTTGTCGTCTAACTCAACAATTTCTCCTTTGACTTGTCTCACTTACCCCAAAGCAAACGTGTGGCTATGGGTTCCTGCATGGGTCCCAGTTTTGCCCGTGCCTTTATGGGGTATGTGGAACATTCCCTGTTCCAGTTCTACTCCGGCCTCATCCCACAATACTTTTATCGGTACATCGACAACATGTGTCTGACCCACCTCCCGCACCTCTGCCCTCAGCCCCTCTCATGCCTCCCAGATCCAGGATAGGGTCCCCCTTGTCCTCGCGTTTCACCCCACAGCCATCACATTCAAAGAATCTTCCTCCACCAGTTCCACCAACTCCACCATTATACCATCACCAATTACATCTTCCCCTCACTCCCCCCATCACCATTCCACAGGGACCGTTCCCTCTGGGATTCCCTGGTGCACTCCTCCATCACCCCCAACACCTCACCCTCTTCCCATGGCCCCTTCCCATGCAACAGCAGAAGGTGCTACACCTGCCCCTTTACCACCTCCCTGCTCTCCATCTCAGGCCCTAAACACTCTTTTCAGTGAGGCAGCGCTTCACGTGCACCTCCTTCAATCTGGTCTATTGTATTCGCTGCTCCCAGTGCGGTCTACTCTACATTGGAGAGACTAAACGCAGACTGGGTGACCGCTTTGCAGAACACCCCCGACTTGTCCGCAAGCAGGATCCAGACCTTCCCGTCGCTCCCATTTCAACTCCCCGTCCTGCTCTCACGTCCACATGTCTGCCCTTTGTCTGCTGCAATGTTCCAGTGAAGCCCAGCGCAAACTGGAGGAACAGAACAGAATCATAGAATTTGCAGTGCAGAAGGAGGCCACTCGGCCCATCGAGTCTGCAGTGGCAGTTGGCAAGAGCACCCTATCTAAGCCCTCACCTCCACCTTACCCCCATAACCCAACCTCACCTTTTTGGTCACTAAGGGCAAGTTAGCATGTCCAATCCACCTAACCTGCACGTCTTTGGACTGTGGGAGGAAACCGGAGCACCCGGAGGAAACCCACGCAGACACGGGGAGAATTCCTGACTTGGGGCAAACTGTCTGTGCGGAGTCTGCACGTTCTCCCCGTGTCTGCGTGGGATTCCTCCGGGTGCTCCGATTTCCTCCCGCAGGTCATGTCCCCACGCCAACGTGGGAACGGAAAAAGTGGCGCAAAACGGCCACCGATTCCTCGCTTCGGTGGGGGCTATCAGGACGACAGTGTAGAGCACCCGGCTCTAGCTGCCGATACGCCCCGGAGAAGTGCCGGGTCCGTGGCCGCGCAACATGGCGGGGGCCGCTCGCGGACCCGGCCCGTGAAATAGACCCCCCCTCTCTTTGGCTGGCTTGTGTTCCCCGGACCTCCCCACCACAGTGCCCCGAACCCCAAGTAATGTCCCCCCACCCTGCGGATCGGCCCTCCCCCCCCCCCCCCCCCTGACTGTGGCGGCGCTGGACTGAGTCCGCAGTCGCCACACCGAGTTCCCGACGGATGAGATCACACGTGTCCCGTGCCGTCGGAAACTCGGCTGGTCATGGGCGGAGCATCGGGGGCGGGCTTCAGGCAGTGCCTGAGGTCGGCGATACGTGGTGCGCCGTACTCCTACACTACGCTGCTTTGCAGGGGGTGGAGCATCGCGATAGCTGTCGGCTTGCGGAGAATCCAGCCCGCGTTGTTAGATGGATTGGACATTCTGAATTCTCCCTCCGTGTACCCGAACAGGCGACGGAGTGTGGCGACTCTGGGCTTTTCACAGTAACTTCATTGCAGTGTTAATGTAAGCCGACTTGTGACAATACTGAAGATTATTTTTATTTAAAAAGAAATGCTGAGGACCCAATTAGTTTTTCCAATTAAGGGGCAATTTAGCATGGCCAATCAACCTAACCTGCACATCTTTGGGTTGTGGGGGTGAAACCCACGCAGACACGGGGAAAATGTGCAAACTCCACACGGACAGTGACCCGGGGCTGGGATGGAACCCAGGTCCTTAGCGGCATGAGGTAGCAGTGCTAACCACTGTGCCACCCTGCTGCCCTCAAAGATTATTATTATCGCTGGCCCCCTAGCCAGCCCCACTGATCCAAGCACCTCCCACAACAGTATAAATCTGACCCTATTTCCAGTTCTCTCCAGCTTTGAGAAAGAGTCACCCCGACTCGAAACGTTCGCTCCCTTCTCTCTCCACAGACGCTGTCAGACCTGCTGAGATTGGCCAGAATTCTCTGTTTTTGTTTCCGATTCCAGTACACGCAGCAATTTGCTTTTACCTACATTTCAATGAGCAATTGATGTGCACAGGTCAGCATGAGGCACAGTCATGGTAAGATTGCCCAGTGTGATTAGTTGGATAATATTTAATGTTTCGGGGTTTGGGCTCCAGTTGGTGTCTTTCTCACATGAATGAAGTTGACGACCCAGAGCTGTGTGTGAAATGAGGCAAATGTAGGTCAATGCAAGTTTATTGCGGAATATTCCTAGTTCTCTCTGTCCCAGGAAATAATGTGAGCAGATGTGAACTGTTTGATGGCCGGGAACTGAATAGAGACTGGCTTCTGGGAGTGAGTTCCAGCCTGGAGTTTAAGCAAGGGGTCTGGGTGTTTTAAATATAGAATAATGGGTCCCTGGGATTGGGTTGCATGCTGGAGGGTTTGGGTGGTTTGAGTGCTAAATAGTTGTTACATGGGATTGAAACTTTCTTTGCAAACCATCAGGTGTCAAAGGAAAGTGAGTTTGACAGAACCTGAGTTCTGGGTCCGGTGGACATTGGGGGCTGATTTAGCTAGGGGCTGATTTAGCTCACTGGGCTAAATCGCTGGCTTTTAAAGCAGACCAAGCAGGCCAGCAGCACGGTTCGATTCCCGTATCAGCCTCCCCGGACAGGCGCCGGAATGTGGCGACTAGGGGCTTTTCACAGTAACTTCATTGAAGCCTACTCGTGACAATAAGTGATTTTCATTTCATTTCATTGGCCTGTGGCACTAAGCTACACACACTCATGTGGAATGGTTATGACATCGGACCTGCTCGCAGCTCTCCGAGCCAAACTGAAACCAACAACACTGGTATTTTCTACGCTAGTAGACGTACGCGGCAGGCATGAAAACTGCTGGATTGTCACTGAAACCCAGTTCATTCACTATCCTCCCTTCCGGGTAGAGGATCTGCCTGAACACTAATCCCACAAGTGGGTAACTGATGCTCGCTGGAGTTACCCTCACCTTCAGAGCAATAAAAGATGATCAAGTCTCTATGAGGGGGGATGGATCTCATAGAGACTTATAAAATTCTAACGGGACTCGACAGGGTAGATGCAGGGAAGATGTTACCAATGATGGGTGTGTCCAGAACCAGGGGTCACAGTCTGAGGATTCAGGGTAAACCATTTCGGACGGAGATAAGGAGATATTTCTTCGCCCAAAGAGTGGGGAGCCTGTGGAATTCATTACCACAGGAAGTAGTTGATGCTAAAACTGAATATATTCAAGAGGCGACTGGATATAGCACTTGAGGAGAATGGGATCAAAGGCTATGGGGAGAAAGCAGGATTAGGCTATTGAGTTGGATGATCAGCCATGATCGTGATGAATGGCGGAGCAGGCTCGAAGGGCCAAAAGGCCTCCTCCTGCTCCTATCTTCTATGTATCTATGTATGTATGTAAATCAATTCTGGATATGTATGAAGAACAAATATCGGTTGGATGCAATTTTCAGAAAATTGGAATCTCACCCACAAGAATGGATGGTTATGTTTGCCGCAGTGTTGAAATGGTTCTTATTCAAATCACAATTGATATCCTCTGTGAGGGTGAGTATCTCCCATCATTTTCTCGACCTTTCTGCAAGCTTTTGATTGCGTTGACCACACCATCTTTTACCAAAACCTGTCCTGCTGGGTCGGACTGCACTAACGTTCCTATCTGTCCATTCAAAGACAGAGTACCACCTGCAATGAATTATTTCCTCACTCATACGGTGTTTTCTCAAGGATATATCCAAATTGGGAAAATGGTGGACTCCACTATTAAGAAAGTCTTAACAATACACTTAGGAAAGCAGAGTATAAGCAGAACAACTCAATATGATTTTACCAAGGCAAAATCCTGTTGTCAGAGATTTTTGAGGATGTAACTAGGAGGGTAGATAAAGGGAAGCCAGTAGATGTAGTACATCTGGATTTCCCAAAGGCTTTTGATACTCAAATACTGCACAAAAGATTAATAAGCAAGGTAAGGGGTCATAAAGGATAGAAAACAGACAGTGAGCATCAACAATATATTTTTCAAGTTTTCAAGGTGAGTTACTGTCACAGAGAGCCTACATGGCCTGATGGGCCAAATGGCCTACTTCATATTGCTATATGATTTTACAACTCTATGTTGCTGTTGGTTAGCGACAATTGGAATGTCACACCAATATGGTCTTCAGCACGGTAGCATTGTGGATAGCACAATTGCTTCACAGCTCCAGGTTCCCAGGTTCGATTCCGGCTTGGGTCACTGTCTGTGTGGAGTCTGCACATCCTCCCCGTGTGTGCGTGGGTTTCCTCCGGGTGCTCTGGTTTCCTCCCACAGTCCAAAGATGTGCAGGTTAGGTGGATTGGCCATGATAAATTGCCCTTAGTGTACAAAATTGACCTTAGTATTGGGTGGGGTTACTGGGTTATGGGGATAAGGGGCTGGTTTAGCTCACTGAGCTAAATCGCTGGTTTTTAAAGCAGACCAAGCAGGCCAGCAGCACAGTTCGATTCCCGTACCAGCCTCCCCGGACAGGCGCCGGAATGTGGCGACTAGGGGCTTTTCACAGTAACTTCATTGAAGCCTACTCGTGACAATAAGCCATTTTCATTTCATTTCATTTCATTTCATTTCATTTCATTTCATTTCATAAGTTGGAGGTGTTGACCTTGGGTAGGGTGCTCTTTCCAAGAGCCGGTGCAGACTCGATGGGCTGAATGGTCTCCGTCTGCACTGTAAATTCTATGATATCTATGATTTTGGGTTAAGGATTTTCCAGGGCAATGGATAGGTGACACTACTCTGTGTCTAAGCCGTGCTGTATCCACCCTGGGAGTGTTGGCCAGGAGGGAGGGAGATTTTCACTGTATCACTGCCTCAACTTCTCTACTGCTGAAACCCTCCCCCAGGCCTTCCTTACCTCAAGACGTGGCTATTCCAGCACACTCCTGGCTGATCTCCCATATTCTACCCTCTGTAAACCTGGGCCCATCCAAAACTCAGCAGCCCGAGCCCTAATTCGCACCCTGTCCTGTTCCGTCACCCATGTGCTCACTGACCCGCATCAGCCGCTGGTCAAGCAACATCCTGATTTTAAAATTCTCCTCCTTATTTTCAAACCCCTCCAGCCCCGCGACCCTCTGAGATCTCGGCCCTCGAATTCTGACCTCTTATGCCTTTCCATTTCTAAATCTTCACCGCTGCTGGCTGTGTCTTCAGCTGTCCCGAGCTCTGGAATTTCCTCCACGATTCCCTTCCCCTCTCGATCTCACTTCCCTTCTTTCAAACGCTCCTGAAAATCTACGCCTTTGACCGAAATGTTGGGCACCTGACCTAATATTGCCTCATGTGGCTCGGTTATTGGATTTTATTGTTGAATGCTCCTGTGAAGTGCCTGGGGATGTTAACGGTGTTATATAAATGTAAGTTGTTTTGATCTGTCCCTCGCACTCTGCACCATCCACTGGCTTATCGGTGTCGATGGGACGTTAACGGTCAGGTGGAATGTTTTGCAGATTTGGAGGACTCCGGGTCACCAGGCTCTCTCTCTGCATTGAAATATAACCTAGATTTAGAGGCCAATCAGCTCTGTCCAGGGCGAGGAGGAGGTGCAAGGTGTGGCAGCCTCCTGGGCGTCTGTCACTCTCGTTTGCAATGACCTGTTGTAACTTGTATCTGGTCCCTGAAAGAATCTCCCTGCTGTGCATTGAGAATCGTTAACTCGGCAATCCCAGCAGAGGGACCCCGCTCACTGTGGGAATAGGGAGTGGAATCAGGGTTATAGTCGCTGGATGCATGAGCTACTCACCAGGCAAAGTACAGCTCCCCAGAGAGAGAACCGGACTGTGGACACAGGCAGCTCTTGGCTCTGTACATGTGACATGAATAGATTCTGTGGTATGGTGATGGGGGATGTGGGTGATGGGGGGTGGGGGGGGGGGGGGGGTGGGGGGGGGGGGGTGACAGGGGAGTGGGTGACAGGGGAGTGGGTGACAGGGGAGTGGGTGATGGGGAGTGGGTGATAGGGGAGTGGGTGGCAGGGGAGTGGGTGGCAGGGGAGTGGGTAACGGGGAGGGGAGTGGGTGACAGGGGAGTGGGTGACAGGGGAGTAGGTAACGGGGAGGGGAGTGGGTGACAGGGGAGTGGGTGACAGGGGAGTGGGTGATTGCGGAGTGGGTGGCAGGGGAGTGGGTAACGGGGAGGGGAGTGGGTGACAGGGGAGTAGGTAACGGGAGGGGAGTGGGTTACAGGGGAGTAGGTAACGTGGAGGGGAGTGGGTGACAGGGGAGTGGGTGGCAAAGGAGTGGGTGACAGGGGAGTGGGTGACTGGGGAGTGGGTGACTGGGGAGTGGGTGGCAGGGGAGTGGGTGGCAGGGGAGTGGGTGATTGGGGAGTGGGTAACGGGGAGGGGAGTGGGTGACAGGGGAGTGGGTGGCAAAGGAGTGGGTGATTGGGGAGTGGGTGATTGGAGAGTGGGTGACAGGGGAGTGGGTGGCAGGAGAGTGGGTGACAGGGGAGTGGGTGACAGGGGAGTGGGTGATTGGGGAGTGGGTGACAGGGGAGTGGGTGGCAGGGGAGTGGGTGATTGGGGAGTGGGTGACAGGGGAGTGGGTGACAGGGGAGCGGGTGATTGGGGAGTGGGTGACAGGGGAGTGGGTGGCAGGGGAGTGGGTGATTGGGGAGTGGGTGACAGGGGAGTGGGTGGCAGGGGAGTGGGTGACAGGGGAGTGGGTAACGGGGAGGGGAGTGGGTGACAGGAGAGTGGGTGGCAAAGGAGTGGGTGATTGGGGAGTGGGTGATAGGGGAGTTGTTGGCAGGGCATTGGGTGGCAGGGGAGTGGGTGACAGGGGAGTGGGTGACTGGGGAGTGGGTGACAGGGGAGTGGGTGGCAGGGGAGTGGGTGGCAGGGGAGTGGGTGATTGGGGAGTGGGTGACAGGGGAGTGGGTAACGGGGAGGGGAGTGGGTGACAGGGGAGTGAGTGGCAAAGGAGTGGGTGGCAGGGAGTGGGTGGCAGGGGAGTGGGTGACAGGGGAGTGGGTGATTGGGGAGTGGGTGACAGGGGAGTGGGTGGCAGGGGAGTGGGTTGCGGGGAGTGGGTGACAGGGGAGTGGGTCACGGGGAGTGGGTGGCAGGGGAGTGGGTGACAGGGGAGGGCAGTGGGTGACTGGGGAGTGGGTGACAGGGGAATGGGTGACAGGGGAGGGGAGTGGGTGACAGGGGAGTGGGTGACAGGGGAGTGGGTGACAGGGGAGGGGAGTGCGTGAGGGGGGAGTGGGTGACAGGGGAGGGGGAGGCGAACAGGAGCCGGAATGTGGTGACTAGGGGATTTTCACAGTAACTTGATTGCAGTGTTAATGTAAGCCTACTTGTGACACTAATAAAGATTATTATTAGTATTATTTCGGCCACACTTGTTTTTCCCTCCCTCCCTCGTCAGTTCTGGACAGAGCTGCTGACAGAGAAACTGAAGGACGACAGACCTGGAGCTTGGCATTGTTGCTAAACCACGTTTGCCTGTCGGACTCCCCCCCTCCCCCCTCGACGTCAGCGCAACCTGACCAATGGTGTTCCTGTTATGCTAATGAGGAGCGCTGGGAAGCAGAAGGGGTCCCTTCTGAATGATTCCTTTAGGAGACATATGTCCCCAATTAGCAGGTTTGTAGGTGTAGGGCTCGGTATTGTTTCAGACTCTGTCGTTTATTTTTTTCCCTGATACAGAAGAAGCAGGCAGGCTCGCTTTAAAGGGATGTTAACTCCAATTGCCCTTATTCTGCACTGGAAAGTTTCCTTCTGTAAGGGATAAGTATCTTCCAGTCGGCAGATTTACTGATCTCGACATGTGCTGAAATGAGAGGGGTGGTGGGGGGTTCGTCCGAATTGTGCCCCGTTCCTTCCCCCCCCCCCCCTTTCAGGACGCCATCCCACCTCCCTGGCTAATTGGATGGAAGTGTCTCCCTGACAGCTGCCAAGGTCCTGAGTGAAATGAGTTTGGGACAGTCTTGATCTAGTTCCTCGTGGGCACAGGCCCACGGCACCAAAGTGCTCATAATTCAGCTCTAATTGGCAGTAAGTTGGCAATCTCACCCATACATGCCATATGGATGGCGAAAGTGGCAAATGAAGGTGTCACTCTCCCGGGTTTGGGAGGAAGGCTCCTTGGTGATAAATAATATTGCGGCGGTAACGGGAGCCCGCTACACTAAGGGGCAGGACTGGCTACTGAATATTCCGGGATGCAAGGTGTTCAGGATCGACAGGGAAGGAAAGAAAGGGGGAAGGTGACAGTATTGATTAAAGAGAAATGACGGTGCTGGGGAGAGGATTTCCCAGAGGGGCTGACAGAATCTATTTGGTTAGAATTAAGAAACAATAGAGGTCCTATTGCACGACTGGGTGCAGCAAATAGGCCACAAATGAGTCGGGTAGATATATTGGTGTGCAGCACAAGTGGCTAGCACTGTGACTTCACAGCGCCAGGGTCCCAGGTTCGATTCCCCGCTGGGTCACTGTCTGTGTGGAGTCTGCACGTTCTCCCTGTGTGTGCGTGGGTTTCCTCCGGGTGCTCCGGTTTCCTCCCACAGTCCAAAGACGTGCAGGTTAGGTGGATTGGCCACTAAATTGCCCTTAGTGTTCAAAAAGTTTAGGAGGGGTTATTGGGTAACGGGGATAGGATGGAAGTGAGGGTTTAAGTGGGTCGGTGCAGACTCAATGGGCCGAATGGCCTCCTTCTGCACTGTATGTTCTATAGGGCCAAATTTACAGTACAAAACCTATTGGGTAGTCATAATGAGGTGCTTTAATTATCCAAAGAGACTGGGATAGGCAGAGAGGGGGAATGAGTTCTGAAGTAGGTTCAGGCTAACCTTCTAGATCATTACGTTCCTGGCCAATGAGGAAGGAGGCATTTCTGGATCTTGGGAGTGAGGCGGGACAAGTGGATCAAGCAGCATCAGTGGATCGCTGTATCCTGAAGTATCGGTTGGAAAAGGGCAATTCAAAATGAAAATAGTTAATCGGGAGCGGGACAATTTCAATCGGATATGTGGACCAGGTAAACTGGAATCAAAGATTAGCTGGCAGATCCCTAATGAGTAACGGGCTGCCTTCAAAGAGGAAATCGTTTGGATACAGTTGAGGAATGTTCCCCCGAGGGGGGAGAGGTTGGACAAGCAAGGTCAGAACTCCCTGAGTGATGGAACAGGTCAATAGTCGGATGGAGCAGAAAGTGAGCGGCGTGGCCGGCAACAGGTTGATGATACGAGTGAGAATGTAGAAAGTTCAGACAGAAACGAGAAAGGGAAAACGGCGAAGCAAAAGGAGAGTATGAGAAGAGACCGGCAGCTAACATAAAAAGGGGAGCCCAAAAGTTTTCTATAGGTTTGTAAATAGTAAAAGTGTGGCAAAAGGACAAGTCAGACTGATTAGTGGACCTGTAAATGGATTTACACATGGGGGCAGGGCATAGCTGAGATATTGAATGAATATCTTGCATCCGTCTTTGCCAAGGAAGAAGTTGTTGCCTAAGTGCATTTCTGACACTGGATGTGCGAAAAACTGACAAAGAGGTGTTATTAGAAAGATTGGCTGTACTTAAAGTTGATAAAAAACACTGAATTTGGGAGTCAACAGTGAGGCAATAGTGATAGACATAAGAAATGAAATGAAAATCGCTTATTGTCACGAGTAGGCTTCAATGAAGTTACTGTGAAAAGCCCCTAGTCGCCATATTCCGGCGCCTGTTCCGGGAGGCTGGTACGGGAATTGAACCGTGCTGCTGACCTGCCTTGGTCTGCTTTAAAAGCCAGCGATTTAGCCCAGTAACATAGAGTAACATTTGCGCCTCAATAGTGCCAGACAGTGACTATTTCCAACAATAAAGAATCAAGCCACCACCTCGTGACGTTCAATGGCTTCGCTGAATCCCCACTATCAACATAGAACATAGAACATTACAGCACAGAACAGGCCCTTCGGCCCTCGATGTTGTGCCGAGCAATGATCACCCTACTCAAACCCACGTATCCATCCTATAGCCGTAACCCAACAACCTCCCCTAACCTTACTTTTAGGACACTACGGGCAATTTAGCACGGCCAATCCACCTAACCCGCACATCTTTGGACTGTGGGAGGAAACCGGAGCACCCGGAGAAAACCCACGCACACACGGGGAGGACGTGCAGACTCCGCACAGACAGTGACCCAGCCGGGAACCGAACCTGGGACCCTGGAGCTGTGAAGCATTTATGCTAACCACCATGCTACCGTGCTGCCCCTACATCCTGGGGGTGACCATTGATCAGAAACTGAATTGGACTAGCCACATTAATACTGTGGCTACAAGAGCAGGTCAGAGGCTGGGAATCCTACAGTGGGCAACTCACCTCCTGACCCCCCCAAAGCCTGTTCACCATCTACAAAGCACAAGTCAGGAGTGTGATGGAATACTCCCCACTTGCCTGGGTGAATGCAGCTCCAATTACACTCAAGAAGCTCGACGCCATCCAGGACAAAGCAGCCCCGCTTGATTTATACCCCATCCACAAACATTCACCCCCTCCACCAGGAATGTACAGTGGTAGCCGTGTCTACCATCTACAAGTTGCACTGCAGTAACTCACCAAGTTTCCTTCAACAGCACCTCCCAAATCCACGACCACTACCACCTGGAAGGACAAAAGCTGCAGATACCTGGGAACCCCACCGCCTGGAGTCACTCACCACCCCGACTTGGAAATATATCGGCCGTTCCTTCGCTGTCGCTGGGGCAACATCCTGGATCTCCCTAACAGCACAGTGGGTGCACCTACACCTCAGGGGCTGCAGCGGTTCAAGAAGGCAGCTCACCACCACTTACTCAAGGGCAACTAGGGATGGGTAACAAATGCTGGCCTAGCCAGCGACGCCCACACCCCATAAAAATGAATAAAAGAAACAAAGATGTAAAGGCCAAGAGCCGGGGAGCTGACATGTTTGTCGCGAGAGGCAACATGATAAAAAGCTTTGAATGCAGCGAGTGGTTAGGTTCTGGAATGAACTGTGTGAGACTGTGGTGGAGGCAGATTAAAGCATGGTTTTCAAAAGGGAATTGAGGACAAAGTAAATGACAGCACAGGAACAGGCCCTTCGGCCCTCCAAGACCCACCATGCTGCCCTTCTGAACTAAATCCCCCTCCCCTTCCGGGGTCCGTATCCCTCTATTCCCATCCTATTCATGTATTTGTCAAGATGCCCCTTAAATGTCACGATCGTCCCTGCTTCCACCACCTCCTCCGGCAGCGAGTTCCAGGCACCCACTACCCTCTGTGTAACAAACTTGCCTCGTACATCTACTCTCAACCTTACCCCTCGCACCTTAAACCTACGCCCCCTAGTAATTGATTCTTCCACTCTGGGACAAAGCTTCTGACTATCCACTCTGTCCATGCCTCTCATAACCTTGTCGACTTCTATCGGGTCGCCCCTCAACCTCTGTCGTTCCAGTGAGAACAAACCGAGTTTATCCAACCTCTCCTCATAGGTGTTGGATAATTATGTGAATGGAGCGGGATTACAGACTCTGGGGAAGAGGCTGGAGAGTGAGAGTAGCTGAGTTGGGCTTTCAGAGAGCCAGCATGATGGGCTGAATGGCCTCCCCTGTGCTGTAACCATTCTATGATTCTGCATAAAGCTACGTAAAGGTACAACACAGAGGACATTCTGTTCATTCTGGTCTATGTGCTCCACATAAACCTCCTCTTTTTCTCTCTTCATCATCTTCCCTCACCAGCACATTTCTCCCTCGTACGTTTAGCTTTCTTTTCAAGCTATTACACTATTTGCCTCAGTCACTCCATGTGGGAGCGAGTTCCCCATTCCCTGGGTAGTTTCTCCTGAATTCCCAATTGGATTTATCAGGGAAGAATCTAGAATTATGGCCTTCAGTTCTGGTCTCATCCCACAAGTGGAAACATTTTCTCTACATCAAACCTTTTCTCCAGTTTAAAGACCCCCTATCAGGTTCCCAATTCCATCCCAACGCATCCCAATTCCAATGGGTGCGATGTACCAACCCCGTCAAGCCCGACTCGGTGACACGGCGAGGCCGTTAAATCTTGCGAGACTGGCCTCCAACGAGATCTCACCAGACGTCGCGATCTGGATCCCACCCTCAATGGGCAGGAAGCAGGTTTGTATGGTCACATGAGTAGTTGGTTTCACTTGAATGTGTCTACGCCAGATTGTAGCCATCTGGGATGGCCACTTACAACCAGGAACAGGGAAGGTCACAAAGCATAGTGGGTAAAATGGACAATGCGAGATTCAGGCAGGCTCAGAGCCTGAATGTATCTTTGCGAGCGAGGAATCAAGATGGCATCGAAACCCCCAACCAATTAGCATTTGATGGCCCATCTCCTCCAAGACAAAGGACTGGTACTCGAGCGACCGGTACAGTCCCAGACATTTCGGCGCCACTCCCTGTTCTAGGGAAGCGTAGACAACGGGGTCAGTGGCTGCTTGGGACACGCCCAACCATCCAGGCCCCTGCCCATTTATTGGTTCAAATCGAACAGAGTGATCAGGGATCACCCAATTAGTGGGGTCCAAACTGAAGGACCGCGACCAAACAAAAGAGCGTGAGCACCTCACCAAGCATAAGAAGAGAGTCCGCCACGTGTTCGTCCTCTCTTGGACCTGGCGCCCGGCTACGACCATCTCCAATCGCAGCACCACCAGAAGCCAGTCCAAGTTCAACGCTCGCTACCAGACGGATGAGCCTAGCTGAGCAGCAGTTACTTCTCCAGACTCGATAGATCCAGAATCGAACAGCGGCCCCTGTTTCTCTGACCTAAGCTGGGTGTCTGAAGTTAAGTACAGGTTGTCTTGGTCGATAGGTGTAGTTAACTAGTAGTGTTCATGTTGCATGACTAATTGTGTGTGTAAATAAAGTACCCTTGACCTTGAATTAACTAACCAGTGTTTGGCTATTTGATCGATAGCCGGTTGAACCTTGTGGGGGTATCATTTGATACCTGCCGACTCTGAGCATTAGAACATAGATATCAAAGAAAGGAGGGCAACCTCACTGATTGCCGTAGTTACAGCAGAGCCACAGAAAAGGCAACAAGATGCAGGATCGAACTCCCACACCTCGAACACACCACCGCGGTGCCGTTTACCACTGCCTTCCATAAACATAGTAAGTCTTACAATACCAGGTTAAAGTTCAACATGTTTGTTTCAAACACTAGCTTTCGGAGCACTGCTCCTTCCTCAGGTGAATGACCTTTTACAGTAAACCACTGTATTGTATTATACCTGCTCTATGTAACATGCCTGTGCTTGCTCCTGCTGGCTTTGCCTGTGGCTCCTCCCCTCGGGCTCAGGTATAATGGTGGCCAACCTCTGGCCCTGCCTTCAGACTGGGGCCGGCTGCCAGCAGGTAGCTTTAAGCTAATTAAAGCCACAGTTTCATTCTCAACTCATCTTCTGTCGTTATTGATGGTACTTCAATTTAATTTGCTTAAAGTTTTAAGACGGACCAATCACCCAAACCTGGTCGCCTGGAGCTGGACCCCCAAGCAGCCGACGCCACTACAACGTTCGAACGCTGGCTACGCTGCTTCGAATCCTACATCAAATCCTCAGCCATCGCCGAGACCCACAAGCTGCGAATTCTCAACTCCAGGGTGAGCCCACAAGTAACCTTATTATCAGGGACGCTGCCTTGTACGCAGATGCGATAACGCCGTTGAAAGGACAGTATGTCATGAAAGTCAATGAGGTGTACGCTAGGCATCTCCTCACCACGAGGCGACAGCGCCCCGGAGAATCGCAAGCTGAATTTCTGCGTGCATTGCGGGTACTCGGCCGGAGCAGCAATTGTAAGGTGGTATCGCTGTTGAGCACGCAGAGTTGTTGATCTGGGACGTCTATGTTGCAGGCATAAGGTCAAATTACACCCGCCAGCGCCTACTAATCCAAGAGATACTACAGCTTTTGGACTCGTTCGAAGTGGCCTTCCACAACTTGGATGCCTACCCCTCCGACCACGCGGCACCCTCGTGGACGTCGTGGGCGCCGCCATCACCTGACCCGGGGGCTCCGCAAGTCTGTGCCGCGCAGCAACCCTACAATTTTGGAGCCCCCTAAGTGCTACTTCTGTGGCCAGGGTAAGCACCCCAGACAACGCTGCCCAGCGAGGAGCGAGACCTGCATCGGGTGCGGAAAGAAGGGCCATTTTGTTAAAGTCTGCCAGGCCCGTCCTGTTTTTAAACCCAGCAGTGCTGCGTGTAGCCCGTGGAGGGCGTCAACTTCACCGCCACTCGCCACATGCGACCCCTGGGGGCCGCCATCTTTGAATCACCCCGCCGCCTCCCGGAACCCCTGCTTACCTGATCGTAAACTGACCTCCGCTACCCTCGATCAGCGCGCCCACCTTCCGCAGCTCGCCTCCATCACCCTCGACCAGTCTTGACCGCATTACCTCGCCAACTCCATGATGGCCGCCCGGATCAACCGCCATGAGACGGCCTGCCTTTTCGACTCCGGGAGCACAGAGAGTTTCGTTCATCCAGATACGGTACGGTGCTGCTACCTCCCAATCTTACCCGCGACCCAGAAAATCTCCCTGGCTTCCAAATCGCATACCGTGGAAGTCCGTGGGTGCTGTGTTGCAACCCTTACAGTACGGGGAATTGAGTAAAAAAACCTCAAACTCTACGTCCTCCCACAATTCTGCACGATTTCCAGTGCCACCTCAAAAGTGTTACCAGTGGACCCCTGCCCTGCCCTGCCCCCCTCCCCCCTCTCTCTCTCACCGCCTGTAGCCTCTCAACCCTTAAGGTCGCCCCACCCTCGCTCTTCGCTAACCTCACCCCGGACTGTCAGCTCGTCGCCACCAGGAGCAAACGATACAGTGCTCGGGACAAGGCCTTTATCAGGTCGTAGGTCCAACGACTCCTGCGGAAAGGGATCATAGAGGCCAGTACTAGCCCCTGGAGAGCCCAAGTGGTGGTCGTCAAGACTGGGGAGCAGCACAGGATGGTCATCGACTACAGCCAGACTATCAACCGGTACACGCAGCTCGATGCGTACCCCCTCCCCCGCATATTTGACATGATCCATCAGATTGCGCAGTACCGAGTCTTCTCCACCATTGATCTGAAGCCCGCGTACCACCAGCTCCCGATCCACCAGGTGGCCGCCTCTATCACTTCCTCAGGGTCCCCTTCGGCGTTACCAATGGAGTCTTGGTCTTCCAAAGGGTGTTGGACTGAATGGTTGACCGGTACGGGCTGCGGGCCACGTTCCCGGATCTGGATAATGTCACCATCTGTGGCCATGACCAGCAGGACCATGACGCTAACCTCCAAAAATTCCTCCACCTATAATTATGATATCTTGTATCGACCTGGGAAGCTCAATGAGCCCCAAGATGCCCTATCCCGCGGTACATGTGCCAGCGCACAAGTAGACCGACTTCGGGCCCTCCACAATGACCTCTGTCACCCGGGGGTCACCCGATTTTTCCACTTTATCAAGGCCCACAACCTGCCTTCCTCCATCGAGGAGGTCAGGACCATGACCAGGGACTGCCAGGTCGGCACGGAGTGCAAACCACACTTCTATTGGCCAGACAGAGCACTCCTGGTAAAAGCCTCCCGCACGGTAGCATTGTGGATAGCACAATCGCTTCACAGCTCCAGGGTCCCAGGTTCGATTCCGGCTTGGGTCACTGTCTGTGTGGAGTCTGCACATCCTTCCCGTGTGTGCGTGGGTTTCCTCCGGGTGCTCCGGTTTCCTCCCACAGTCCAAAGATGTGCGGGTTAGGTGGATTGGCCATGCTAAATTGCCCTTAGTGTCCAAAATTGCCCTTAGTGTTGGGTGGGGTTACTGAGTTGTGGGGATAGGGTGGAGGTGTTGACCTTGGGTAGGGGGTAGGGTGGTCTTTCCAAGAGCCAATGCAGACTCGATGGGCCGAATGGCCTCCTTCTGCACTGTAAATTCTATGTCTAAATTCTATGCCCCTTTGAGCGACTCAGCGTCGATTCTCAAAGGGTCCCTCCTCTCCACTGACCGTAACGTGTACTTCCTCAACATAATTGATGAGTCCTCACGTTTCCCTTTCGCCATCCCATGCCCTGACATGTCCTCTGCCACAGTCATCAAGGCCCTGCACGGCCTCTACACCTTGTTCGGTTTCCCCAACTCTATCCATAATGATTGGGGTTCCTCCTTCATGAGTGATGAGCTGCGTCAGTACCTTCTTACCAAGGGCATCGCCTCGAGCAGGACTACCAGCTACAACCCCCGGGGGAACGGACAGGTGGAGAGGGAGAACGGGACGGTCTTGCCCTACGTTCTAGAAGTCTCCCAGTCTCCCGCTGGCAGGAGGCCCTCTCCGATGCGCTCCACTCCACCTGGTCGCTCCTGCGTACCGCCACCAATGTGACCCCTCATGTGAGAATGTTTGTCTTCCCCAGGAAGTCCACCTCAGGGGTCTCCCTCCCATCCTGGCTGACAGTCCCAGGGCCCGTCCTCCTCCGGAAGCGTGCGAGGAGTCATAAGTCGGATCCCCTGGGCGAAAGGGTCCGTCTCCTCCATGCTAACCCCCAATAAGCCTACGTGGCACACCGTGACGGGTGGGAGGATACAGTCTCCCTTCGGGATTTGGCACCCGCAGGTTCCCCAGCGACAATCACCACTACCCCCGACCCTACACCGTCTCTCTCCATTGCTACCCATGGTGCACCAGGGCCACGGCATACTCCGCTAGTCCCAGTGCATGACATGCCAGAGCCTCAGGGTCCGTCGCCAGGCACCCATCTACTTGGTGACGCAGAAGATGACACGCTACTGGACACACAGGCCTCAACACTTCATCCAGCACCAGTATCCACACCACAGCTGGGACTGCGGTGGTCACAGCGGACAGTCAAAGCCCCCGACAGACCTGATATATAATTCAACCCGTCCACTTCACCCCCGCTGGACTCCTGTCTCTTTCTCCTGTCCTGTCTTGGAGTCTGGATTCCGGACTCTCTCACTCTTTTTTAAAAAATGTATTTTATTACAAACATGTATCAAAACAGGTTACAGCGAATAAACACCCTGGGAAACATACTTCCCAACAATCAACTGTACAGTTTGTACAGTTTGTACAGATTTCTTCCCTTTTTCACCCTCCCCCCCCTCCCCCTCCCCCGCGACGAACAGCCCCTCAAACACGGTCACAAACACCCCCCACCTTTCCTCAAACCCTCCCTGCTGAGCCCCTTAACTCATACTTTATCTTCTCTGATTGCAGGAGGTCGTACAGATCACCCAACCAACCCGCTTCCCCCGGTGGCGATGCCAACCGCCACTCCAGCAAAATTCATCGCCGTGCAATCAGAGAGACGAAGGCCACGACATCGGCCTTCCTCCTCTCCATGAGCTCCGGCTTCTCTGAAACCCCAAATATCGCCACCAAAGGGTCCGGGTCCACTCCCTCCTCCACTACCCTGGCTAAGTAAGAAGTCTTACAACACCAGGTTAAAGTCCAACAGGTTTGTTTCAAACACGAGCTTGCGGAGCACGGCTCCTTCTTCAGGTGAATGGAAAGGCTTGTTCCAGAAATGTTTATATAGACACAGTCAGAGATGCCCCGGAATGCGAGCACCTGCAGGCAATCAAATCATCAAAGATGCAGAGAGAGAGGTAACTCCAGGTTAAAGAGGTGTGAATTGTCCCAAGCCAGTTCAGTCGGTAGGCCTCTGCAAGTCCAGGCTTGTTGGTGGGGGCCGAATGTAATGCGACATGAATCCCAGATCCCGGTTGAGTCCGCATTCATGCGTGCGGAACTTAGTTATAAGTTTTTGCTCAGCAATTTTGCGTTGTCGCGTCTCCTGAAGGCCTCCTTGTAGAATGCTGACCCGGAGATCAGAGGCTGAATGTCCTTGACTGCTGAAGTGTTCCCCAACTGGAAGGGAACAGTCCTGCCTGTTGATAGTCGCACGATGCCCGTTTATTCGTTGTCGCAGTGTCTGCATGGTCTCGCCAATGTACCACGCTTCGGGACATCCTTTCCTGCAGCGTATGAGGTAGACTACATTGGTCGAGTCGCACGAGTATGCGCCGCGTACCTGGTGGGTGGTGTTTCCACGTGTAATGGTGGTGTCCATGTCCATTAAAATAAAAAAGCTCGTGTTTGAAACAAACCTGTTGGACTTTAACCTGGTGTTGTAAGACTTCTTACTGTGCTCACCCCAGTCCAACGCCGGCATCTCCACATCATACCCTGGCTAAGACAGCGAACACTCCGGTCCAGAATCTTCCCAAAGTTTAGCAACTCCAAAACATGTGCGCATGATTCGCTGGCCCCCGCCCACACCTCTCACACTCATCTGCTACCCCCTGAAAGAACCCACGCATTCTTGCCCAAGTCATATTCACCCTGTGCACCACCTTAAACTGTATCAGGCTCATCCTCGCACAAGAGAAGGTCCCGTTTACCCTACGCAGTGCCTCACTCCATACTCCCCAATTGATTTCCATTCCCAACTCTGCTTCCCATTTCGCCACCAGCTCACCTCCCTGCTCCCCCAGCCAGTTGTATATATCCCCAATTCTTCCCTCCCCTTCCACATCCGGAAGCAGCAGTCGCTCCAGCAGGGTGTATCCCGGCAATCTAGGGAACCCCCTCCAGACCTTTTGCGCAAAATCCCTAACCTGCAGATACCTGAACTCACTCCCCCTCGGCAGCTCTACCCTCTCCCTCAGCTCCTCCAGACTGGCGAACCCTTCCTCCAAATACAGATCCCTCACCTTGACCAGCCCCACTTCTCTCCACCTCCTGTATACACTATCCATCCCCCCCCCCCCCCGGCTCAAACCCGTGATTCTCGCACAGCGGCGTTAACGCCGGCATCCCTTCCACCCTAAAATGCCTCCTCAGCTGATTCCATATCTTCACCGTAGACCACACCAGTGGGCTCCCTGAATACCTACTCAGAGCCATTGGCAACGCTGCCATCACCATAGCCCTCAAACTGGACCCCTTACAAGATTCCTCCTCCAACCTAACCCACTCTACCCTTTCTCCTTCCCACCACTGCCGCACCTTATCCACAGTCGCCACCCAATAATAATGAAGCAAGTTCGGCAATGCCAACCCCCCCCTGCTCTCACTCCTTTATCCCAACTCCCGCTCTCAGTCGGATTGGATTGGATTGGATTTGTTTATTGTCACGTGTACCGAGGTACAGTGAAAAGTATTTTTCTGCGTGCAGCTCAAACAGACCATTTAATACATGAAAAGAAAATACATAATAGTCCAAAGATGTGCGGGTTAGGTGGATTGGCCATGCTAAATTGCCCGTAGTGTCCTAATAAAAGTAAGGTTAAGGGGGGGTTGTTGGGTTACGGGTATAGGGTGGATACGTGGGTTGAGTGGGGTGATCATGGCTCGGCACAACATTGAGGGCCGAAGGGCCTGTTCTGTGCTGTACTGTTCTATGTCTATGTAGGGCAACGCAAGGTCCACAATGTAAATACCTAGACACCGGCATCGGCTGAAGCAGGCAGGAGAAGCATACAGTCTCGCCCTTTCTCTCACTCTTTTATCCTCCCGGCCACTCTCAGTCTCGCTCTTGTTAAGTAATGGGTTAAGAGACGTTCCAATTAGTTGTCTCATTTATGTTAAGTATCCAATAATTGACACTGATATGTAAAGAGGCTTCAGGTGGCCTTGGTGTCAGGTGATGTGAAGATAGAGTTTTGTTAAAGTGAAATAAAAGTGTTGGTGAAAAGGAGCAGAACCGTTGACTCTTTATAGAACAGCAGCTAAATATCTAATAAATGGTAGCAGAGGATGGTTGCTGTGCAAATTTGAAGGGTTGAAAGAAACAACTTTTCCAAACCAAACCAAGGAGTGAGTGAGAAGAAAAGAAAACCCCAAAGATATATTAGCTGAACCCAGGATAAAGATGGCCGGATATGACTACCTCCTTATTTTCTGAAAGGGGATCGTACGACCAACGGAGAAGTACAGTAGTTATGTGGACTAAGGTAACTGCCTTGGGAAAGAGGAAACAAGGTATGGCATTGGCTCTTTCTCTACCTTATGACAGTAAAATCCGGAGCAAAGCGTTTTCTGTGCTGGAATTGGAAGAGTTAGACTCAGAAGAAAGTCTATTACATTATATGGATAAGATTTATAAGAAGGATGACTTGTTAAGTGCGTATGAAGCATGGTCGGATTTTGATAGGTTCCGGAAAATGGAGGATTTCTCCATTGAAAACTGTATAATGGAATTTGGCAGACTATATAAAAGGCTGCAGAAACACAGGCTGGAATTTCCACAGTCTGTGTTGTCCTTTAAATTACTTGACTGTGCTCGAGTGAGCAACATGGATAGGCTCCTGGTTTTGACAGGAGTTCAGTTTGCGGATAAGGATACCTTATTCAATCAGATGACAGAAGCTTTAAAAAAAATTTCTGGGGAAACATTCGATTCCGATGGCTCTGCTGACCCAAATAGGTCAGTCTACAATAAAGCATGATGTGGAGATGCCTCAACCGGGATCTTGGATTCATGTCGCATTAAACTCACCCCCCACCATAAGGCCTGGACTTGCAAAATCCTACCAACTGTCCTGGCTTGAGACAATTCACACCTCTTTAACCTGGGGTTACCCCTATCTCTGGATCTGTAATGATTTGATTACCCGCAAATGCTCACATTCTAAGCATTGTCTGGCATCTCTGACTTTGTCTATATAAATGTTTCTGGAACCTACCTCTCCATTCACCTGAGGAAGGAGTAGTGCTCCGAAAGCTCGTGTTTGAAACAAACCTGTTGGACTTTAACCTGGTGTTGTAAGACTTCTTACTGTACAATAAAGCAGAATATGGAAGATACTTATAACAGGATGGCGAAATCGCACGGCTACAAACAGGTTCCAAGACTATAGAAGGAGGTCGGGACCCGGAAATTATGAAGACAGAAACCCAATTAGAACCTACAATAGGAAGGTGAACCCCAGAAATGCCCGGGGTATGATAAATTGATGTTTTCGATGTGACTCTCAATACCATTATGCTTTCAACTGTCCAACACGTTATAATAATGTTTGAAGCGACACATGACACGGAAGAGTCAGAAGAGGAAAAAGATAGTGACCAGGAAGAAGGCATTGTCCTATTAACAAGCGGGTTTACGTCGGTAATGAGGGTGTTGGTTGCAGAATCCTTCAATTGTGCTGTATTGGACAGTGGCTGCACATCTACTGTGTGTGGAATTGACTGGTTAAAATGTTACCTGGATTCCTTGAAAATCATAACAAGGTTAAGGAATTTGAAAGTTCCAAACGTTTCAGGTTTGGGGATGATAATACTCTGAAGTCGCTGAAAAGAGAGATGATCCCTTACAATATTGCCGGAGTGAATCATTTCATTAGCACGGATGTTGTATACCTTTGCTTCTGAGCAGACCGTCAATGATGAAAGCACACATGAAGCTGGATATGGAACAGGATAAGGCAACAGTTTTTGTGAAGACGGTGGACTTACAATTTACACAGTTGGAACACTATTGTATTCCATTACTGACAAATAATATTTCAAATAGAGTTGTTAAGGATTTGTTAATGGCAATTGAAAATGGTACTTTAGCTGATTAAAAACTTGTTGTATTAAAACTGCATAGGCAATTTGCGCATCCGTCTCCTCGGAGGCTGAAAAGTTTATCAAAGGATGCAGGGGTAAGGGATGAAGACTATACTAAACTGATAGAACAGGTTAGTGATCGCTGTGAAGTTTGTAGGAAGTACAGAAGGACACCAGCACGACTGATAGTAACCCTGCCTTTGGCCAGGGATTTTAATGACATTGTGGCTATGGACTTTAAGATCTGGGATAAAGCCATAATATATTTATTTTGCATTTTGTAGAATTAGCAAACAGATTTAGTCAATCAACGATTGTACGAAGTAAAGAAAAGAGAGTAATTCTGGATCAAATCGTGGAAAAATGGGATAGGGACAGGAATGGGCCCACCGGCAAAATTCCTTACGGACAATGAATTTGTTAATGATGAGTTTAGGGATATATGTCAAAAAGGTGAATATCACAGTTATGAATACGGCTGCGGAAAGCCCATTTAGTAATGGTGTCTGTGAAAGAAACCATGCTGTAATCGATGACATGCGCTGGAAAATTTTGGCAGACAGACCGAATTTCAGGCTAAATTCAGCTTTAGCATGGGCGGTACACGTAAAGAATTCATTGTAGAGGTTGGGGGCTATAGTCCCTATCAATTAGTGTTTGGTAGAAATCCTAAAATTCAGTCCATTTTAGATGACCAACCTCCAGCTTGGGAAGGGACTACAATTAGCTCTGCCTTTGCTGAGCATTTAAATGCATTACATAGCAGTAGAACAGCCTTTCTGGAAGCAGAAGTCTCTGAAACAATTCGCAGAGCTTTAAGGCATAATGTACGGCCATCAAATACCGTTTTTCAGCAAGGAGACATAGTATACTATAAGAGAGACAATTATAATGAATGGAAAGGCCCAGGGAAGATCATAGGCATAGATGGCAAAACAATTATTTTGCAACATGGCAATAAAACTGTTCAGGTACATTCATCAAGGATAATGGGTACAGATTACAAATTTTCAAATTTAGACAGAGCAGACAGACATGATGAGGAACCAGGGTCATCTGGTATGCACATGTTACAGAACTATGAGGACCAGTTAACTGATATAGACACTTTTTCACTCCTCCGGCTCCACCCGCAAGCTCTCTCTTTCTTGCACTTGTTTATCATCCCGGCTCCACTCTCAGTCTCTCTTAAGGGCAGCACGGTAGCATTGTGGATAGCACAATTGCTTCACAGCGCCAGGGTCCCAGGTTCGATTCCGGCTTGGGTCACTGTCTGTGTGGAGTCTGCACATCCTCCCCGTGTGTGCGTGGGTTTCCTCCGGGTGCTCCGGTTTCCTCCCACAGTCCAAAGATGTGCAGGTTAGGTGGATTGGCCATGATAAATTGCCCTTAGTGTCTAAAATTGCCCTTAGTGTTGGGTGGGGTTACTGGGTTATGGGGATAGGGTGGAGGTGTTGACCTTGGGTAGGATGCTCTTTCCAAGAGTCGGTACAGACTCGATGGGCTGAATGGCCTCCTTCTGCACTGTAAATTCTATGATAATCTATGATAATCTCTCTTTCTTTCGCTCTTTTATCCTCCCAACTCCACTCTCACTCTCGTTCTTTCTCGCTCTTTTATTATCTGGCTCCACTGTCACTCTCGCTCTTTCTGTCGCTCTTTTATCATCTGGCTCCACTCTCAATCTCATTCTTTCTCGTTCCTTTACTCTCCGAGCTCTGTTCTCAGTCTCTCTCTCCCTCTCTCGCTCTTTTATCCTCCCAGCTCCACTCTCAATCTCATTCTTTCTCGTTCCTTTACCCTCCCAGCTCCACTCTCAGTCTCTCTCTCCCTCTCTCTCCCTCTCTCGCTCTTTTATCCTCCCTGCTCCACTCTCAGTCTCTCTCTCTCTCGCTCCTTTATCCTTCCATCTCCACTCTCAGTCTCTCTCTCTCTCGTTCCTTTATCCTCCCTGCTCCACTCTCAGTCTCTCTCTCTCTCGCTCCTTTATCCTTCCACCTCCACTCTCAGTCTCTCTCTCTCTCGTTCCTTTATCCTCCCAGCTCCACTCTCAGTCTCTCTCTCTCTCGTTCCTTTATCCTCCCAGCTCCACTCTCAGTCTCTCTCTCTCTTTCTCGCTCTTTTATCCTCCCAGGTCCACTCGCAGACTCTCTCTTTATTGCGCTCCAGCGTTCTGGTCGACTACGTCTGCAGGAAGTGTAACCAATGGCAGCTCCTCACAGACCCTGTGGTTCGGTTGGAGCAGTAATTGGATGCACTCAGGAACATGCAGGTGGCGGAAAGCTTCATAGATAGGAGTATAGAGAGGTGGTCACACCCAAGGTGCAGGCAGACAGATGGGTGACCGCTAGAAAGGGCAGGCAGTGCAAGAATCGCTTGTGGCTGTCTCCTTCTCCAACAGGTATACCGTTTTGGATACTGTTCAGGGGGTAGCCTATCAGGGGAAATTGGTCACCTCATTTTAGGAAGGATGTGGAAGCTTTGGAAAAGGTGCAAAAGAGAGTTAACAGGACGTTGCCTGGAATGGAGAGTAGGTCTTACAGGAAAGGTTGAGGGTGCTAGGCCTTTTCTCATTAGAACGGAGAAGGAAGAGGGGAAGAGATTTATAAGATGATCAGGGGAATAGAGTGGACAGTCAGAGACTTTTCCCCCGGGTGGAACAAACCATTACAAGGGGACATAAATTTAAGGTAAATGGTGGAATATATAGGGGGGATGTCAGAAGTAGGTTCTTTACCCAGAGAGTAGTGGGGGCATGGAATGCACTGCCTGTGGTAGCAGTTGAGTCAGAAACATTAGGGACCTTCAAGCGGCTATTGGATAGGTACATAGATTATGGTAGAATGATGGGGTGTAGATTAATTTGTTCTTAATCTAGGACAAAAGTTCAGCACGACATTCTGGGCCGAAGGGCCTGTTCTGTGCTGTATTTTTCTATGTTCTATGTTCTAACAACAGCTGCCAGAACAGTGGCACCACAACCTCCTCTGTTTTTCAGCAGGAGAGCGATAGTTATAGGGGACTCTATAGGAAGGGGCACAGATCGGTGCTTCTGTGGACGTGAAAGAGACTCCAGGATGGTATGTTCCCTCCCTGGTACCAGGGTCAAGGATGTCTCTGAATGAACACAGGACATCCTCAAGGGAGTGGGTGAACAGCCAGAGGTCATAGTACACATAGATACGAACAACATAGGCAGGAAGAGTGATGAGGTCCTGCAGAAGGCGTTCAGGGAGTTAGCCAGTTTGCTAAGAAGCAGGACCTCCAGGTCCTTTCTTCAGTATTCACTCAGGAAAAAGATAATGTTGTGGAGGAGAATGCTGAGACCCAGGATATTAGAATAGATGGCATTGAGGTGCGTAGGGAAGAAGTGTTGGCAATTCTGGACAAGGTGAAAATAGATAACTCCCCGGGGCCGGATTGGATTTATCCTAGGATTCTCTGGGAAGCCAGGGAAGAGATTGCTGAGCCTTTGGCTTTGATGTTTATGTCATCATTGGCTACAGGAATAGTGCCAGAGGACTGGAGGATAGCAAATGTGGTCCCTTTGTTCAAGAAGGGGAGTAGAGATAACCCCAGTAACTATAGGCCGGTGAGCCTCACGTCTGTTGTGGGTAAAGTCTTGGAGAGGATTATAAGAGATACGATTTATAATCATCTAGATAGGAATAATATGATTAGGGATAGTCAGCATGGTTTTGTGAAGGGTAGGTCATGCCTCACAAACCTTATCGAGTTCTTTGAGAAGGTGACTGAACAGGTAGACGAGGGTAGAGTAGTTGATGTGGTGTATATGGATTTCAGTAAAGCGTTTGATAAGTTTCCCCACGGTCGGCTATTGCAGAAAATATGGAGGCTGGGGATTGAGGGTGATTTAGAGATGTGGATCAGAAATTGGCTAGTTGAAAGAAGACAGAGGGTGGTGGTTGATGGCAAATGTTCAGAATGGAGTTCAGTTACGAGTGGCGTACCACAAGGATCTGTTCTGGGGCCGTTGCTCTTTGTCATTTTTATAAATGACCTAGAGGAGGGCACAGAAGGTTGGGTGAGTAAATTTGCAGACGACACTAAAGTCGGTGGAGTTGTAGACAGTGTGGAAGGATGTTGCAGGTTACAGAGGGACATAGATAAGCTGCAGAGCTGGGCTGAGAGGTGGCAAATGGAGTTTAATGTAGAGAAGTGTGAGGTGATTCACTTTGGAAAGAATAACAGGAATGCGGAATATTTGGCTAATGGTAAAATTCTTGGTAGTGTGGATGAGCAGAGGGATCTCGGTGTCCATGTACATAGATCCCTGAAAGTTGCCACCCAGGTTGATAGGGTTGTGAAGAAGGCCTATGGTGTGTTGGCCTTTATTGGTAGAGGGATTGAGTTCCGGAGCCATGAGGTCATGTTGCAACTGTACAAATCTCTGGTACGGCCGCATTTGGAGTATTGCGTACAGTTCTGGTCGCCTCATTATAGGAAGGACGTGGAAGCTTTGGAACGGGTGCAGAGGAGATTTACCAGGATGTTGCCTGGTATGGAGGGAAAATCTTATGAGGAAAGGCTGATGGATTTGAGGTCGTTTTCGTTAGAGAGAAGGTTAAGAGGTGACTTAATAGAGGCATACAAAATGATCAGAGGGTTAGATAGGGTGGACAGTGAGAGCCTTCTCCCGCGGATGGAGGTGGCTAGCATGAGGGGACATAGCCTTAAATTGAGGGGTAATAGATATAGGACAGAGGTCAGAGGTAGTTTTTTTACGCAAAGAGTGGTGAGGCCGTGGAATGCCCTACCTGCAACAGTAGTGAACTTGCCAACATTGAGGGCATTTTAAAAGTTTATTGGATAAGCATATGGATGATAATGGCATAGTGTAGGTTAGATGGCCTTTAGTTTTTGATTTCCCATGTCGGTGCAACATCGTGGGCCGAAGGGCCTGTACTGCGCTGTATCGTTCTATGTTCTATGTTCTATGTTCTAAAGTGGCGAGGATTAGTGGGAAGCCAGAGGTTTGAAAAGCCTTTAAAAGTGAGCAGAGGACAACTAAAAAAGCAATAAGGGGGGAGAAGATGAAGTACGAGTGCAAGCTAGCTAGTTATATAAAGGAAGATAGGTATTTTTTTGAATACATAAAAGGTAAGAGAGAGGCAAAAATAAACATTGGACCACTGGGAAATGAAAATTAAATGAAATGAAAATCGCTTATTGTCACGAGTAGGCTTCAATGAAGTTACTGTGAAAAGCCCCTAGTCGCCACATTCCGGCGCCTGTTCGGGGAGGCTGGTATGGGAATCGAACCGCGCTGCTGGCCTGCTTGGTCTGCTTTAAAAGCCAGCGATTTAGCACAGTGAGCTAAACCAGCCCCTAGTGAGCTAAACCAGCCTGTGATTGGAGTAGTAATAATAGGAAATAATAGGCCTTCTGCACTGTAAATTCTATGTAAATTGTAAATGAAACAAAGAAATGGCAGACAAACTGAATAGTTACTTTGCATCAGACTTCACGGTGGAAGACACCAGTGGGATGCCAGAGCTCCAGGAGAACCAGGGGACAGAGGTGAGTGCAATGACCATTACTAAGGAGAAGGTTCCGGGGAAACTGAAGGGTCTAAAGGTGGATAAGTCACCTGAACCGAATGGACTACACCCCAGGGTTCTAAAAGAGATAGCTGAGGAAATTGTGGAGGCATTGATGATGATCTTTCAGGAATCACTGGAGGCAGGAAGGGTCCCAGAGGACTGGAAAGTGGCTAATGTAAAATCGTTGTTTAAGAAGGGAGGGAGGCAGAAGACAGGAAATTATCGGCCGGTTAGTCTGACTTTGGTCATTGGTGAGATTTTAGAGTCTGTTATTAAAGATGAGATCGCAGAGTACTTGGAAGTGCATGGTAAAATAGGACTGAGTCAGCGTGACTTTGTCAAAGGGGAGGGCATGTCTGACAAATCTGTTACAGTTCTTTGAGGAGGTAACAAGGAAGTTAGACAAAGGAGAACCAATGGACGTGATTTATTTAGATTTCCAGAAGGCCTTTAACAAGGTGCCGCGTAGAAGTCTGTTAAATAAGTTAAGAGCCCATGGTGTTCAGGGTACGATCCTGGCATGGATAGAGGATTGGCTGACTGGCAGAAGGCAGAGAGCAGGGATAAAGGGGTCTTTTTCAGGATGGCAGCCGGTGACTAGTGGTGTATCTCACGGGTCTGTGCTGGGACCACAACTTTTCACAATATACATTAATGATCTGGAAGAAGGAACTGAAGGGACTGTTGCTAAATTTGCAGATGATACAAAGATCTGTAGAGGGACAGGTAGTATTGAGGAAGCAAGGGGGCTGCAGAAGGACTTGGACAGGCTCGGAGAGTGGGCAAAGAAGTGGCAAATGAAAACAATGTGGAAAAGTGTGAGGTTATGCACTTTGGAAGGAGGAATTTAGGCATAGACTATTTTCTAAATGGGGAAATTCTCTGGTTGGCAATCAGTAGCTAGTGGTGTCCCTCGGACACTGCGGCGCTCCCTCAGTACTGACCCTCTGACAGTGCGGCGCTCCCTCAGTACTGACCCTCTGACACTGCGGCGCTCCCTCAGTACTGACCCTCTGACAGTGCGGCACTCCCTCAGTACTGACCCTCTGACACTGCGGCGCTCCCTCAGTACTGACCCTCTGACACTGCGGCGCTCCCTCAGTACTGACCCTCTGACACTGCGGCGCTCCCTCAGTACTGACCCTCTGACAGTGCGGCACTCCCTCAGTACTGACCCTCTGACAGTGCCGCACTCCCTCAGTACTGACCCTCTGACAGTGCAGCACTCCCTCAGTACTGACCCTCTGACAGTGCAGCCCTCCCTCAGAACTGACCCTTTGACAGTGCAGCACTCCCTCAGTACTGACCCTCTGACAGTGCAGCACTCCCTCAGTGTTGACCCTCTGACAGTGCAGCACTCCCTCAGTACTGACCCTCTGACAGTGCAGCACTCCCTCAGTACTGACCCTCTGACAGTGCGGCACTCCCTCAGTACTGACCCTCTGACAATGCAGCGCTCCCTCAGTACTGACCCTCTGACAGTGCAGCACTCCGTCAGTACTGACCCTCTGACAGGGCAGCACTCCCTCAGTATTGACCTTCTGACACTGCGGCGCTCCCTCAGTACTGACCCTCTGACAGCGCAGCACTCCCTCAGTACTAACCCTCTGACAGTGCCGCACTCCCTCAGTGCTGACCCTCTGACAGTGCAGCGCTCCGTCAGTACTGACCCTCTGACAGGGCAGCACTCCCTCAGTACTGACCTTCTGACACTGCGGCACTCCCTCAGTACTGACCCTCTGACAGTGCGGCACTCCCTCAGTACTGACCCTCTGACAGTGCAGCGCTCCGTCAGTACTGACCCTCTGACAGGGCAGCACTCCCTCAGTACTGACCTTCTGACACTGCGGCGCTCCCTCGGTACTGACCCTCTGACAGTGCGGCACTCCCTCAATACTGACCCTCTGACAGTGCAGCACTCCCTCAGTACTGACCATCTCACAGTGCAGCTCTCCCTCAGTTCTGACCCTCTCACAGCGCGGCACTCCCTCAGTACTGACCCTCTGACAGTGCAGCACTCCCTCACTACTGGACCTCTGACAGTGCAACACACCCTCAGTACTGAGCCTCTGACAGTGCAGCACTCCCTCAGTACTGAGCCTCTGACAGTGCGGCACTCCCTCAGTACTGAGCCTCTGACAGTGCAGCACTCCTTCAGTACTGACCCTCTGACAGTGCGGCGCTCCCTCAGTACTGACCCTCTGACAGTGCAACACTCCCTCAGTACTGACCCTCTGACAGTGCAGCACTCCTTCAGTACTGACCCTCCGAAGGTGTAGCATTCCTTTTGTACTGACCCTCTGACAGTGTGGCACTCCCTCAGTACTGACCCTCTGACAGTGCAGCACTCCCTCAGTACTGACCGTCTGACAGTGCAGCACTCCCTCCGTACTGACCCTCTGACAGTGCAGCATTCCCTCAGTACTGACCCTCTGACAGTGCAGCACTCCCTCAGTACTGACCGTCTGACAGTGCAGCACTCCCTCCGTACTGACCCTCTGACAGTGCAACACTCCCTCAGTACTGACCCTCTGAAGGTGTAGCATTCCTTTTGTACTGACCCTCTGGACGTGAAGTGTTCCTTTAGTACTGATCCTCTGAAGATCTGGCTTTCCTTTGGGGCGGTACAGTAGCACAGTTGTTAGCACTGTTGCTTCACAGCGCCAACGACCCAGGTTGGATTCCCTGCATGGTCACTGTCAGTGCGGAGTCTGCACGATCTCCCTGTGCCTGCGTGGGTTTCCTCCGGGTGCTCTGGTTTCCTCCCACAGTTCACAGACGGGCAGGTTAGGTGGATTGCCCATGATAAATTGCCCCTAGTGACCAAAAAGCTGAGGAGGGCTTAAGTGGGTCAGTGCAGACTTGATGGGCCGACTGGCCTCCTTCTGCATTGTATGTTCTATGTCCTAACCCTCTGATGGTGTAGCATTCCTTTAGTACTGACCCTCTGAAGGCGCAGCATTCCTTTAGTACTGACCCTCTGAAGGTGTAGCATTCCTTTAGTACTGACCCTCTGACGGTGTAGCATCCTTTAGTACTGACCCTCTGACGGTCTATCATTCCTTTAGTACTGACCCTCTGACGGTGTAGCATTCCTTTAGTACTAACCCTCTGAAGGTGTAGCATTCCTTTAGTACTGACCCTCTGAAGGTGTAGCATTCCTTTAGTACTGACCCTCTGACGGTGCAGTACTCCTTTAGTACTGACCCTCTGAAGGTGTAGCATTCCTTTAGTACTGACCCTCTGACGGTCTATCATTCCTTTAGTACTGACCCTCTGACGGTGTAGCATTCCTTTAGTACTAACCCTCTGAAGGTGTAGCATTCCTTTAGTACTGACCCTCTGAAGGTGTAGCATTCCTTTAGTACTGACCCTCTGACGGTGCAGTACTCCTTTAGTACTGACCCTCTGAAGGTGTAGCATTCCTTTAGTACTGACCCTCTGACGGTGCAGTACTCCTTTAGTACTGACCCTCTGAAGGTGTAGCATTCCTTTAGTACTGACCCTCTGACGGTGCAGTACTCCTTTAGTACTGACCCTCTGAAGGTCTAGCATTCCTTTAGTACTGACCCTCTGAAGGTGTAGCATTCCTTTAGTACTGACCCTCTGAAGGTGCAGCATTCCTTTAGTACTGACCCTCTGATGGTGTAGCATTCCTTTAGTACTGACCCTCTGAAGGTGTAGCATTCCTTTAGTACTGACCCTCTGAAGGTGCAGTACTCCTTTAGTACTGACCCTCTGATGGGCAGACGCTCTGAGGAGGGTAAATGCAACCACAAAATGTGCCAGGCTCGGCCTGATTCAGTTCAAAGTAGTTCACCGGGCCCACATGACGATGGCCAGAATGAGGAAATTCTTTGGACTGGAGGACAAATGTGCTAGATGTGGGGGAGGACCAGCGATCAATGTCCACATGTTCTGAGCGTGTCCAAAACTCAGAGGATTTGCGGACGTCATATCCCGTGTACTGAAAACAAGGGTGGCGATGAGTCCAGAGGTGGTGGTTTTTGGGGTGTCGGAGGACCTGGGAGTCCAGGAGGGGATAGAGGCCGACGTTGTGGCCTTTGCTTCCCTGATAGCCCGGCGACGGATACTATTGGCCTGGAGGGACTCAAAGCCCCCAAAGACCGAAGTATGGCTGTTGGACATGGCAAACTTTCTCGGCTTGGAAAAAAATCAAGTTCGCCTTTCGAGGACCACTATCGGGGTTCGCCCGGAGGTGGCAACCATTCATCAACTTCTTTGCGGGGGAACTAATCGTCAGCGGGGTGGGGGATGTAATTGGTATCTGCACACTAATGTATATTGTTACTGTTTACAATGCCAAAAATACCTCAATAAAACTGTCTGTTAAAGGTGTAGCATTCCTTTAGTACCATCCCTCTGATGGTGTAGCATTCCTTTAGTACTAACCCTCTGAAGGTCTAACATTCCTTTAGTACCGTCCCTCTGAAGGTGCAGCGTTCCTTTAGTACAGACCCTCTGAGGGTGTAGCATTCCTTTAGTACCGACCCTCTGAGGGTGTAGCATTCCTTTAGTACCGACCCTCTGAAGGTCTAGCATTCCTTTAGTACCGACCCTCTGAGGGTGTAGCATTCCTTTAGTACTGACCCTCTGATGGTGTAGCATTCCTTTAGTACCATCTCTCTGATGGTGTAGCATTCCTTTAGTACTGACCCTCTGATGGTGTAGCATTCCTTTAGTACCGACCCTCTGAAGGTCTAGCATTCCTTTAGTACTAACCCTCTGAAGGTGCAGCATTCCTTTAGTACTGACCCTCTGAAGGTCTAGCATTCCTTTAGTACTGACCCTCTGAAGGTGTAGCATTCCTTTAGTACTGACCCTCTGAGGGTGTAGCATTCCTTTAGTACTGACCCTCTGAAGGTATAGCATTCCTTTAGTACTGACCCTCTGAAGGTGCAGCATTCCTTTAGTACTAACCCTCTGAAGGTCTAGCATTCCTTTAGTACTGACCCTCTGAAGGTGTAGCATTCCTTTAGTACTGACCCTCTGAAGGTCTAGCATTCCTTTAGTACTAACCCTCAAAAGGTGCAGCATTCCTTTAGTACCGACCCTCTGAAGGTGTAGCATTCCTTCAGTACTGATCCTCTGATGGTGTAGCATTCCTTTAGTACTGACCCTCTGAAGGTCTAGCACTCCTTTAGTACTGACCCCCTGATGGTGTAGCATTCCTTTAGTACTGACCCTCTGAAGGTCTAGCATTCCTTTAGTACTAACCCTCTGAAGGTGCAGCATTCCTTTAGTACTGACCCTCTGAAGGTCTAGCATTCCTTTAGTACTGACCCTCTGAAGGTCGAGCATTCCTTTAGTACTGACCCTCTGATGATGTAGCATTCCTTTAGTACTGACCCTCTGATGGTGTAGCATTCCTTTAGTACTGACCCTCTGATGGTGTAGCATTCCTTTAGTACTGACCCTCTGAAGGTGCAGCATTCCTTGAGTACTGACCCTCTGAAGGTCTAGCATTCCTTTAGTACTAACCCTCAGATGGTGTAGCATTCCTTTAGTACTAACCCTCTGAAGGTGCAGCGTTCCTTTAGTACCGACCCTCTGAAGGTGTAGCATTCCTTTAGTACTGACCCTCTGAAGGTCTAGCACTCCTTTAGTACTGACCCTCTGATGGTGTAGCATTCCTTTAGTACTAACCCTCTGATGGTGTAGCATTCCTTTAGTACTGACCCTCTGAAGGTGTAGCATTCCTTCAGTACTGACCCTCTGATGGTGTAGCATTCCTTTAGTACTAACCCTCTGAAGGTCTAGCGTTCCTTTAGTACTGACCCTCTGATGGTGTAGCATTCCTTTAGTACTGGCCCTCTGATGGTGTAGCATTCCTTTAGTACTGACCCTCTGATGGTGTAGCATTCCTTTAGTACTGACCCTCTGATGATGTAGCATTCCTTTAGTACTGACCCTCTGATGGTGTAGCATTCCTTTAGTACTGACCCTCTGATGGTGTAGCATTCCTTTAGTACTGACCCTCTGACGGTGTAGCATTCCTTTAGTACTGACCCTCTGATGGTATAGCATTCCTTTAGTACTGACCCTCTGATGGTGTAGCATTCCTTTAGTACTGACCCTCTGATGGTGTAGCATTCCTTTAGTACTGACCCTCTGATGGTGTAGCATTCCTTTAGTACTGACCCTCTGAAGGTGTAGCATTCCTTTAGTACTGACTCTCTGATGGTGTAGCATTCCTTTAGTACTGACCCTCTGATGGTGTAGCATTCCTTTAGTACTGACCCTCTGAAGGTGTAGCATTCCTTTAGTACTGACCCTCTGAAGGTGCAGCATTCCTTTAGTACTGACCCTCTGAAGGTGTAGCATTCATTTAGTACTGACCCTCTGAAGGTGTAGCATTCCTTTAGTACTAACCCTCTGAAGGTGCAGCGTTCCTTTAGTATCGACCCTCTGAAGGTGCAGCATTCCTTTAGTACTGACCCTCTGAAGGTGTAGCATTCCTTTAGTACTGACCCTCTGAAGGTGCAGCATTCCTTTAGTACTAACCCTCTGAAGGTGCAGCATTCCTTTAGTACTGGTTTGGATTATCAGTCTGGAGGACGTCGTCTTCTGATCTTGATGTGGGTGTGGAAGTGTTCTGATGGGGGCGGGATTTACCCTACTGAGCCCTGAGTGGTTGTTGATAAATGAACACAGCCAATTGGAAGCCGGGAAGGGGGTCGAGGAATTGAGGATGCGTGGTTTAATGTGGGTCTCACATGAGTCTGAGGAGTGGACACAGGTGTTGTGGCAATAAGATCTGCCGTGGGTCAGGACAACAGTTCCTGTGGGCAGGAGATGGGGCAGAGGCTGGTGGGAGTTGCCGGGGCGGGGGGGGGGGGGGGGGGGGGGGGAGGGGGAGGAGTGGTGTCTGGTTTGAGCTGTGCAGAGGGGAAGGGTTGGTTTGGGATGTGTGGAGTGTCAGATGGAGGGGGGGGGGTGGTGTTTGGTTTGGGCTGTGCAGAGGGGAAGGGTTGGTTTGGGATGAGTGGAGTGTCAGATGGATGGGGGGGGGTGGTGTTTGGTTTGAGCTGTGCAGAGGGGAAGGGTTGGTTTGGGATGAGTGGAGTGTCAGATGGAGGGGGGGGGGGGGAGAGGAGCGGTGTTTGGTTTGAGCTGTGCAGAGGGGAAGGGTTGGTTTGGGATGAGTGGAGTGTCAGATGGAAGGGGGGGGGGAAGGGTGGTGTTTGGTTTTAGCTGTGCAGAGGGGAAGGGTTGGTTTGGGATGAGTGGAGTGTCAGATGGAAGGGGGGGGGGGAGGAGCGGTGTTTGGTTTGAGCTGTGCAGAGGGGAAGGGTTGGTTTGGGATGAGTGGAGTGTCAGATGGAAGGGGGGGGGAGGAGGGGGGTTTGGTTTGAGCTGTGCAGAGGGGAAGGGTTGGTTTGGGATGAGTGGAGTGTCAGATGGATGGGGGGGTGGTGTTTGGTTTGAGCTGTGCAGAGGGGAAGGGTTGGTTTGGGATGAGTGGAGTGTCAGATGGAAGGGGGGGGGGGTGGGGAGGGTTGGGGAGTGCTATGATCCGTGTATCCGTGGGGTTTGGTGAGGCTGGTGTGGGGCAGCAGAGGTGTCTTCACGCTGGGATCTCTGGGTAGAGACAACCTCCCCCAGTCCAAGTCAGGTGCATTGAGCAGCCTCAGCAAGTGGCCAAGTGCCTGGAAGTGGACATGGAAGTTGACGACAGGTCAAGATTAGTGCCTAAGCTGTGCTTGCAAAGCATTGCCTCTAAATGTACATTTTGTATCAGATAGTAGCAGCCTGGGCAATCTTTGCTTATCTCTTATCAGAGAGGGATGGTGTGAGGGGGCTGATGGGGGTGGTGTGAGGGGGCTGATGGGGGCGGTGTGAGGGGGCTGATGGGGGTGGTGTGAGGGGGCTGATGGGGGCGGTGTGAGGGGGCTGATGGGGGCGGTGTGAGGGGGCTGATGGGGGTGGTGTGAGGGGGCTGATGGGGGCGGTGTGAGGGGGCTGATGGGGGCGGTGTGAGGGGGCTGATGGGGGCGGTGTGAGGGGGCTGATGGGGGTGGTGTGAGGGGGCTGCTGGGGGTGGTGTGAGGGGGCTGATGGGGGTGGTGTGATGGGGCTGATGGGGGCGGTGTGATGGGGCTGATGGGGGCGGTGTGAGGGGGCTGATGGGGGTGGTGTGAGGGGGCTGATGGGGGCGGTGTGAGGGGGCTGATGGGGGTAGTGTGAGGGGGCTGATGGGGGTGGTGTGAGGGGGCTGATGGGGGTGGTGTGAGGGGGCTGATGGGGGTGGTGTGAGGGGGCTGATGGGGGTGGTGTGAGGGGGCTGATGGGGGCGGTGTGAGGGGGCTGATGGGGGTGGTGTGAGGGGGCTGATGGGGGTGGTGTGAGGGGGCTGATGGGGGCTGTGTGAGGGGGCTGATGGGGGTGGTGTGAGGGGCTGATGGGGGCGGTGTGAGGGGGCTGATGGGGGTGATGTTGGTGGTGGGACGTTGACATTGACGCAGGGGTGGGAGATGGGGGGGGGGGGGGGGGTGAGACCTGTAAGGGGGGGGGGGGGGGTGAGACCTGTAGCAGGGGGGGGGGGGGGGCGGTGGGGTTGCAATTAATGCATTCCTCTGTTTCAAATCATTCGCCCCCCCCCCCCTCGCCTCGAATTGAGCATCTTTGTTGATAGGATTGGCGCAACTCCCCAGTGACTACATCCCATCAAAAACATCACCTTGCTTCGCAAAGTCAAAAAGATTAATTTGATTTGTCGTGGCCCCTTCAGCATTGCGGGGGGGGGGGGGGGGGGGGTCTGGGAGCCCAGTCTACAAGGCACAGGTTGGGGCCTGTCTCTCTTTATCTCCCCCCAACAGTCCGGGAGGAACTAATTAAATCGGAAAGTTTTGGGATAATGGGAAAAAGCCGAGCCGGAGCTGAAAGAAGCAGACGATCCTAATTTATGCAAATAACTCTCAGCCTTTTTTATTTGAAGAGCCACCTTGTCCCCACAGACTGCTCTTTTTTTCCCTGTTAATGATGTTAATTATATCTTCCTTCCGCCCTTTGACGTTCCAGCTTATCAGTCAGTCTCGGGGCCGGCTGCCCTTGTTTGCTGCTTTGTAGTTAGACACTGGTTTCCTCCGGGTCTCCTCGATGCTTCAACCCTCCACTCAATCACCCCTCTTCCGCAAACACTTGCTGATCCAGCAAGTTCTGGCGAGCAATTAAATTACTCGAATAAATACTCCTGTGAAACCCGCCTCCAAACAAGATACCTCTTAGTACTCATTAAAATACTATGTCTGCAAAATATACGCATCAAAAGAACAGTTTTTAAAAAAAATTGAGAACTAATTTTCGATGAATTTTTTGACCCCACAATTAAATTACCTCCAATGCAATAAGCCTTAAATTATTTATTTATTCTTTCATGGCTGTGGGTGTCGCAGCATTTATTTCCCACCTCGAATTGCCCTTGAACTGAGTGGCTGCTGGGCTATTTCCCAGGACAGTTATGAGTCAATGTTGCTGTGGGTCAGACCAGGTAAAGATGGCAGATTTCCTTCCCGAGTGAACCAGATGGTTTTTTGCAACAATCGATGATACGTCCATGGGCACCGTTCCTGATACTAGCCCGGGGTGGCACGGCGGTGCAGTGGTTAGCACGGGTGCCTCACGGCGCTGAGGACCCGGGTTCCACCCCAGCCCCGGGTCACTGTCCGTTCTGTCCAGTCAGTGTAGCTCAGTCCTGTGGAATGTGCACCCTGCGGGATGTGGGAAGTCATGCGGACACAAACGTTGCTACAACCACCACATCTGCAGGAAGGGTCACCAGCTGTATAGAATTTCATAGAATTTACAGTGCAGAAGGAGGCCATTCGGCCCATCGAGTCTGCACCAGCTCTTGGAAAGAGCACCCTACCCAAGGTCAACACCTCCCCCTATCCCAATAACCCAGTAACCCCACCCAACACTAAGGGCAATTTTGGACAATTTTGAACTCTGGGTTTTGGTACTTGAGCGGCGGCTTGAGTCACTGTGGTGCATCCACCAGGCTGAGCATTACGTGGATAGCATGTTTGGAGAAGTGGTCACACCAGAGCTATAGAGGACACAGGCAGAGAGGAAATGGATAAAACCCAGAATATCCAAGAGAAAGAGGCAAGTGGTGCAGGAATCCTCACTCTCTAACTACTTGGCCATTTTGATCGAGATGGTTCCTCAGAAGACTGTGGCAAGAGCCAGGTTTGTAGCACCATGGGTAGTTCAACTGCGCAGGAGGGGAGGAGGAAGAGTGGAAGTACTATGTTGATCAGAAGTTCCACAGTTAGAGGAGCAGAGAGGAGTTTCTGTAGCTGTAGACCTGAGTCCAAGATGATATTTGGCCTCCCTGGTGCCAGGTCAAGGATGTTACAGAGCGGCTGCAGGATATTTCTTTGGGGCGATGATGGTGAGCCACCAGAGGTCATTGTTGGGACCAATGTCATAGGCACAATAAGGGACGAGGGCTTGAAAGCAGATTTGGGGGGGTTCGGAAGGGACTTAAACAGCAGGACCTCAAGAGAAGTAAGCAGGATTATTCCCAGTGCAACAAGTTATCTGGGGTCAGAGAATGGAGGAAAGTAAATCAGGGTTATTGTGCATGTATTGTGGATTCATGGAATGTGGCTAATAAGATTGGTGTTCGACAGACACAGGTTGACAAATGAAACTATAATATTATTGCTACAACAGAGACCTGGCTCAAAGAAGGGCCGGGCTGGATGATAGAGTCTAGTTTTATTCATATAGGGGCTAGTTGAATGCATATTGCTAAGTAGCCAAACATTAAAAGTTCTGGCTGTGGGAAACCATCATTTTCTCATATAATGAATTAACCATTGTATTCCATAGTATTTAGTACTGAGAACAGATTGCTCTCTATGCAATCAACTAATCAATTCTAGTTAGGTTTCCACCAAGCTATGAAACATGGCAAAGTGTGAGAAAACATATCCAGTATTTTTCCTAAAACTGCGCATGCAGACACTAAGCTAGTTTTGATAGGCACCAGTCAATCTTAAGTAATGCTCAAAGTTTGATTAACAAGTTATCCTCTAAGTAACAGACATTCTTTTTAACAAGCCTGCAGGCCTCCGCTAAGAATTAGAAGCCAAAAACATAAATGAGGGGTTAAACCAAAGATAAGAATTCCATTAGTACCTCGACCATGTGGGCCTATCTTTTTGTTGCTGAATTCTTGAATCATCTATTTGTTTGTTTGTGTTTAAGTGATTTATTTTGTGCTGATGCTTTTTGCCATGTGCTTGATTTTTAAAAAATGTATTGTTTGATATTTTGTTTCGAAGTTTTATTTAATTCCTGTTCAAATGTATACCAGTGAGTAATTAACAATAAAGTCGTATTATTGACACCCCCCCACCAACTCGAAGAGAAAAATAAGAATCCCAACAATTTGGTGAGCCAGCCAGGAGAGCTGGAATGAAGAAACCGAACACCGAAGCAACGAGCCGGCAGAGCCGAGGTAGATAGATAGAATTTACAGTGCAGAAGGCAGCCATTCGGCCCATCGAGTCTGCACCGGCTCTTGGAAAGAGCACCCTACCCAAGGTCAACACCTCCACCCTATCCCCATAACCCAGTAACCCCACCCAACACTAAGGGCAATTTTGGACACTAAGAGCAATTTATCACGGCCAATCCACCTAACCTGCACATCTTTGGGCTGTGGGAGGAAACCGGAGCACCCGGAGGAAACACACGCACACACGGGGAGGATGACCCCCTTTACGGTCTGCGGCCATTTAAAATCAGGTAACCTCCGAAGCACCCCTTACGAAAATGCTCGGGTTGAAATTGGCCCAAATCCCAGTAACAGACGTCTGATGATGGTATATATGTATTATATGTCGGTGTAGATATATAGTGATATATATGGATATATCAGACCTTTCTCTGTTGTTTGGCCTTTCACACCTTTTGTTCTCTCTGGGGACTGCCATTAACACTCTTTTCCCTTGGTTTATGTGGCTATTAGCACCCTGTTTCCCAGGGTTTCTGTGGCTATAACTAATCTTTCATTTTCCCTCCACAGTATAAATATTCCCCACATTCTCTGTCTGTTAGCTTTGACAAAGAGTCATCGAACTCGAAACATTATCTCTTTTCGCTGCTGACAGATGCTGCCAGACCTGCTGAGATTTTCCAGCATGTTCTCTTTCAGTATAGATGTATGTATATTGTGATCCCCCCCCACCGAGAGAATAGTCTATGAGTTGAGGCCTGGGGTTAGAAAATACTATTGAAGGAAAAAGCATCGGAATTGAAATGACAGCTGATAATCTGCCGAAAAACTTTTTTAGAATCTTTATTGTCACAAGTAGGCTCATATTAACACCGCAATTAAGCTACTGTGAAAATCCCCTAGTCGCCACACTCCGGCGCCTATTCGGGTACACTGAGGGAGAATTCAGAATGTCCAATTCACCTACCAAGCTTGTCTTTTGGGACTTGTGGGAGGAAACCGGAGCACCCGGAGGAAACACACGCCGACACGGGAAGAATGCGCAGACTCTGCACAGACAGCAAACCAAGCCAGGAATCGAACCTGGGACCCTGGCACAACAATGCTAACTACTGTGCTACCGTGCCGCCCATACTTCTAGGGGCGTCCGAGCCCCACCAGATATTTCTGCGGAAGAAATGTTCCAGATAACAAAGACTCATATAATGCTGCGATTTGACTTGGCTGCAGCCAGTACAGAGATTGAGGAAAAGTATGGTACCTCCACAGGACAATTGTCCTTCGAAGATATTACAAGGACCTGGGGGAAAACGACACATATGAAAGACCAACTGGAAAGTACTGTGCAAACATATCCAGACAAGGAATGTTGAGACCTCTACTGCGGAGAGGAAAATGTCACAACAAAGTGATCAAATAAAGAATTAGGTGTGTTGCGGAGAAATGCAAGTTTGTACTGAGTCAAGGTCAGATTATAAATTTGCAGTTTGGTAGTGATCCCATTTGAATTCTTCAAAACAAGTTACAAGTGAAATGTTAAGATTTCTTTCAAATTTGGTTAAGTAACTAAACTGAAATTGGTTTAAAGGAAAAAGAATAAAGGACATAGGCAAATAGATTGGAGAACAGCAGTAAACTATTTCAGCAGGCAATTAATTGATTTTTAAGTTGCCCGGAATCTTCTAAATGTTTCGTTATAAAGTTTAATTGCTGATTTATGGGAACCCAATTAAAAAGCAGAAATTGTAAGCACGCTCTCGAGGAATTTGGAACAAATGGGAGAATTTATTCTGCTAGCACATCACCCCCGTTAGGGAGCAGAGGTTTTGTCATAATGTGCTTGGGTGAAAATGCCTTTCAGATCTGAATTTAATAAAGGATAGGTTATGCCTGTGAAATCAGATGTTGAAGATTGGCTTAAATGAAAAGAAAAAGATAAATGGATCAAAAAACGAATTTTAAATCTTATCATACAGCAGAATGGCAGATCTTGTTTTAGCTAAGAGACTGTGAACTTGCAGTCCTTTGTTTCTTTAAGAATCTGTAACAGCGAGAGAGGACTGATGATTAACTGTTTGAACTTTACAAGCAAATTAATCTGTGTGGTTCGTTTGTTTATGTGGATGTTCATCCAGTATTGTTAAGGTTTATCTTTATGGGGAATTAACCTTATCTGGACTTTTATAATTACAGACATTCGTGGAATGTGACAATAAAAGCAAAAGAACACTGGCGTAATTCATTTGTTGTTTTAAAGCATTTGATATGCTTTGCTGCTTGCCTGTCAATGATATCCGTGTGTGTCTGTTTCAAGTGTTGACGTTTTCTGTTGCGAATTGTAATCTTTGAAAAAACAGCTAACAAAACTTGGAGTCATGCTTTTACTGGCCAGGGGCATGATTCCAGGATATTTGTGATCAACATGTGGGAATTTTAATCCGGATACAAATTCACACATGTAAGAGTGAGATAATGTTAATTTAATAGGATTTATTGGAATTCAGGATATCTAAAATGATTATGGACAATTCTGTCTTGGATTGATCTTGTGTTGAAACTTCTTGTCAGGTTCAATAAAGAATTATTCCTGACACAACTGACCCAAAAAGAAAGTAGCAATTATTAAAGAAACTGATCATGTTTTCTCCTTAGGTTGAAACAAAGAGAGGTGGTCACGTAATAACGTCCAGTTGAAAACTTTTACTCCACCCCCTTCTTACTCCACCCCTTTTTCAAAGGAGCAGAGAATTAACCCTTGCCTGTTAAGAGCTGAAGATGCATTTATATTTTTGCTGGAATTGGGAATTAAAAATTTTAAGTTTGAATTGTCAGATATGTTCTGATTAATTCACCCATTTTGCCCCAAGCAGAATGGATCTTTTGTGTGTGACTTTACAGGTAACTGCAGGTGGAACAAGATTTGCAGCATCTTCAAGAATTTCAGAAATTATTTATGGATTTTCAATAATGCAGCAAGTCGGCCCAATTTAAAATCTAGTGAAAGTGGGGAGCAGACATTCAGCGGGAATTGTAAGAGACAGAATAGATGGAGAAGCGCCAGGTCGCATTCACCAGCCTTAGACAAGTCCGAGCAACAGAGGCTTTTTCCAAATTTTATTTGCCCCCTTCCACATACATGACCATAATAATGGGAATTACTACATTGTCGTACTGACCCAAAGCTGTGGTGATTACAAGTGACCTGCAGCCTGTTACTCCAACAGGCAATCAGCAGTTGCTGTTCAATTCTGAAATCCATATCGAACAGCCCTTCGTGCAGATTCCGATCATGGGAAGATTGAAAATGATCTCAGATGCTAGAAGGACTCAAGTGGAGTGTTGATCACTTAAATTTGGAGTACTGTGTGCAGTTCTGGTCACCTCATTTTCGGAAGGATGTGGAAGCTTTGGAAAAGGTGCAAAGGAGATTTACCAGGATGTTGCCTGGAATGGAGAGTAGGTCTTACGAGGAAAGGTTGAGGGTGCTAGGCCTTTTCTCATTAGAACGGAGAAGGATGAGGGGGCGACTTGATAGAGGTTTATAAGATGATCAGGGGAATAGATAGAGTAGACAGTCAGAGACTTTTTCCCCGGGTGGAACAAACCATTACAAGGGGACATAAATTTAAGGTAAATGGTGGAAGATATACGGGGGATGTCAGAGGAAGGTTCTTTACCCAGAGAGTAGTGGGGGTATGGAATGCACTGTCTGTGAAAGTAGTTGAGTCGGAAACGTTAGGGACCTTCAAGCAGCTATTGGATAGGTACATGGATTAGGGTAGAATAATGGAGTGTAGATTACACCACTACTTGACAAACCGCTTGGCAGGAAATGGTCAACAGGCCCAACAGAGTGAGATAACACCATTAAGTGACCAAGGCTTTAATACTCCATCGAGAAGCTGACTTTAAAATAATTGGGATAGAATCAAACACACTGATTTCTGTCGAAATGAGCACAATTGAAGTGTAGATTATTTGGATAAGAACAAGTAAGGACCTGGTAGCAAGTAAACCAGGTGAGGAATATCCACAAGATTGATACCGAAGATTGGCGAGCTGGAGAATATTTTAAGTCCATGCATGATGTTATCTTGAATGATATTTGAGTGCGATGATCTGCACGTGAGCAGTGCCAGAGAGAAAAGGATATCAATCCGGTTATTCAGAGATCGCATTCAAGTTAAAATAGATTACGAATAAACTGGAATTTAACACAGGTTAAGTGAAGAGAAAATTGGAATCGAAAAGAAAAGTGAATTTTCTCCTTGCACTGATCACCCCATTCAAGGGCTAGAGAAAGAAAGTGACCAAGAAAAATAACGAGATAAGAGGTGGAAGAGTAAGATCTCACCCTCTGAAGACTGGGACCTTATACGTGACTCATAAATTGAAATTACATTTCATCCACGTAGGAAGCAAAGAATGAAATTAATAACACAGCAAGTGGTCAAAGTTTGTTTGTTTGTGAGTTACAGTTAGCCAGGCTGGTATCCACATTTAGAGGAGGTAACACACTAAGACACACAGCAGTGGAGTTATCAAATGCCCAGGCAATTTCAGCCTCAAGCAGGCCAGCAGCACGGTTCGATTCCCGTATCAGCCTCCCCGGACAGGCGCCGGAATGTGGCGACTAGGGGCTTTTAACAGTAACTTTATTGAAGCCTACTCGTGACAATAAGCGATTTTCATTTCATTTCATTTCATTTTTTCATTTCATTTAATTTCAAGTATGGCAACTAAATATGATTTTATAGTAAATTTCGGATCAAAAGCTCACCCCATGACTCGATCTTAGCATCACACTCAAAATTGATAAGGGAGAAAAAACATGTGGCCTCAGGACAGTGATGTGAGACTGTCAAGGTTGAACAATTACTGACACAAACTATCAGTCCAAAAAAAGTAAACGTGCCATTACTGCACGTTTTTGCTCTTCTTCTTCTTTCTGATGTAGCCAAAGGGTTTAATAAAATGGCAGTCATCATACAAAAGGTAGCTAATTACACCTCCACAGGGTGTGAGCGGCTCTATTAGTCCAAAGTGCTTGTAAGTCTTTCAAGGCCTGCCCATTCCAGTGTTGAAGGCTGTTCCTAAACAAAGGGACCATCAAAATCAACTGTGAATGCATTCCTCTTAGTCTTTATTTCTTTTATTTTCCTTTTCACTTTATTTTAATTATGATTCATTCTATTAGGTTTAGAAGAATCAAAGGGGAGACTGGTCAAGCCCAGTTGTATTCATATAGGTGCTAGTTGAAAGCATCTAACTAAGAAGCAAAATATTAAATGTGTCTTGACTGTGGGAACCCAAGCATTTTCTCATATAATGAATTAACCATTGTATTCCATGTGCGGCATGGTAGCACGGTGGTTAGCACTGTTGCTTCACAGTGGCAGAGACCCGGGTTCGATTCCCGTTTTGGGTCACTGTCTGTGCGGATCTGCATGCTCCCTCCCATGTCTGCATGTGTTTCGTTCGGGCGCTCCGGTTTCCACCCACAAGTCCTGAAAGACGTGCATGTTAGGTGAATTGGACATCCTGAATTCTCCCTCAGTGTACCCGAACGGGCACCGGAATGTGGCAACTAGGGGATTTTCACAATAACTTAATTGAATGTAAGCCCACCTGTGACACTGATAAAGATTATTATTATCATTCCATTGTATTCAATACTGAGAACGGATTCTTCTCTGTGTAATCAACTAATCTTCTAGTTTGGTCTCCACCAATTTATGAAACATGGCAAAGTGTGAGAAATCATATTGAATATTTTTCCTAAGACTGTACATGCAGATGCTAAGCTAGTTTTGCTAAGCACCAGTCAATCTTAAGTAATGTCCAATGTTTGATTAACAAGTTATCCACTAAGTAACAGACATTAATTTGAACAAACCAGGAGGTCTCAGCTGAGAATTATAAGCCAATTAACATAAATAGGGGGGTTAAACGAGAGATAAGCACGGGAGGCATGGTAGCACAGTGGTTAACACAATTACTTCACAGCTCCAGGGTCCCAGGTTCAATTCCGGCTTGGGTCACTGACTGTGCAGAGTCTGCACATCCTCCCCGTGTGTGTGTGGGTTCCCTCCGGGTGCTCCGGTTTCCTCCCACAGTCCAAAGATGTGCAGGTTAGGTGGATTGGCCATGATAAATTGTCCTTACTGTCCAAAATTGCCCTTAGTGTTGGGTGGGTTTACTGGGTTATGGGGTTATGGGCATAGGGTGGAGGTGTGGAGGTAGGGTGCTCTTTCCAAGAGCCTCTGCAGACTTGATGGGCCGAGTGGCCTCCTTCTGCACTGTAAATTCTCTGAAACTAAGAATTCCCTTAAAGATAAGACCTCGTGAGAGGAGACGCAGACCGAGGAGCTGAAGTGAAAGTGTGAGGAGGAGCTGGGGGGAGCGATAGAGGAGGGCCTTTGGGCGGACGCGTTGAGTAGAGTCAATGTGACCGCAACTTGTGCCAGATCAGCCTGATTCAATTCAAGGTCGTTCACCGGGCCCACATGACAGTGGCCCGGATGAGCAGATTCTTTGGGATGGAAGATAGGTGCGCAAAATGTGCGGGAGGACCAGTGAATCATGTCCACATGTTCTGGGCATGTCCAAAGCTGAGGGGATTTTCACCGGGGTTTGCTGATGTCATGCCCAAGGTATTAAAAACAAGGGTGGCATTGAGTCCAGAGGTGGCGATTTTTGGGGTGTCGCAGGGTCCGGGAATCCAGGAGGAGAAAGAGGCAGATGTTCTGGCCTTTGCTTCCCTGATAGCCCGGAGACGGATAGCATGGAGGGACTAAAGCCCCCAAAGCCTGAGACCTGGCTATCAAACCGGCTGGCTTTCTCTGTCTGGAGAAAATGAAGTTCGCCGTGAGAGGGTCTGTGTTAGGGTTCGCCCGGAGGTGGCAACCATTCATCGACTTCTTCACAGATAATTAATCGTCAGCAGAGGGGGGGATGGGGGGGGGGGTTGGGGTTAGGTTAGCTTAGATTAGGGAGTTAATTAATGGTGGGACCTGTTGGGGAGGGAGGTGGTATTTGCACTATGTTTATATTTTCATGTACATTGTTTATATTGCTGATGTTACAACGCCAGAAAAAGTAACTCAATAAAATGTTTATTTAAAAATAAGAGATAGGACCTCGTTGTCGAGATTTTATGTTCCTGAATTCTTGAATTATCTATTTGTTTGTGTTTAAGTGATTTCCTTTGTGCTTGTGTGTATTGCCATGTGCTTGACTTTTTTAATGTATTGTTTGACATTTTGTTTCGAAGTTTTATTCAGTTCCTGTTCGAGTGTATACCAGTGCGTAATTAACAATAAAGTCACATTTTTGACACCCCTCACTAACCGGTCTACCGATTTCTATTAGAAGAGAAAAATAAGAGTCCCAACATTGGGCATTAAATATTCCTGGGTTCAAGGTATTCAGGAAAGTCAGGAAAGGAAGAAAAGAGAGGAGGAGAGAGGCAGAATTGAGTACAGATGGTTTTACAGGACTGAAAAGTGAGAATGTTCCCGAGGAATTGCAAGGACTGGAAGTAAGGAATAAGAAAGGTGCAATAACATTGGTCGATGTCGTATACATGGCACCAACTAGTGGGAGGGATGTAGAGAAAAAATAAATTACTGAAAGGTGCAAGGATGATAGAATAATGATAATTGGGAGACTTCAGTTATCCAATATAGACTGGGATCTGAATAGAGCGAAAGGACGAGAGTGTCTGGAATGTGTTTGAGATAATTTCTGCAGCAGGATGTTTCCGGGCCAACGAGAAGGCAAATCGTGCTGGACCTGGTTCTGGGGAATGAGTTGGTTCAAGTGAATCAATTAACAGTGGAGAGCATTGAGGGGACAGTGACCATTGTATCACGGAGGTTTAGGCAGACCGTGGAAAAGGAGCTATTCAGAGCTGGGATAATTAATCGGAGGAAAGCCAATGCCGATGACTGACAATGTATCGGAGTCGGGTGAGTTGGAATCAGATGTTGGCAGCAAAAGACGACGGTTGAACAAGGCGCCACCGACAAAGAAAGTGTATTGCAGGAAATGTCAAGGTGTTTTCCCTTGGAGGGGAAAGGTCAGACAAATAACTCGAGAGTTCCGTGGATGATAAGAAGAGATAGAGGTGAAGGTGAAAAAGAATATGTGTGCGAACGGCAGATGGCAGCGAGAAAATACAATGGGGAAGTAGACTCAAAACAGGAGCAAAAGAGAAGTATAAATAAAGTGGTAAAAGAAAGAGTGAGGGCAATTAGGGATAAGAGAAACACGTTGGGCTGCATGGTGGTCCAGCGGTTAGCATTGCTGTCTCAGTGCCAGGTTCAATTCCCACCTTGGGTCACAGTCTGTGTAGACGGTGTAGACAAATAGATAGCACTGTGGCTTCACAGCACCAGGGTCCCAGGTTCGATTCCCGGCTTGGGTCACTGTCTGCGCGGAGTCTGCACGTTCTCCCCGTGTCCCCATGGGTTTCTTCCGGGAGCTCCGGTTTCCTCCCACAGTCCAAAGACGTGCAGGTTAGATAGATTGGCCATGATAAATGTATAAATGTGATAAATGATAAATTTCCCTTAGTGACCAAAAAAGGTTAGGAGGGGTGACTGGGTTACAGGGATATGGTGGAAGTTAGGGCTTCAGTGGGTCGGTGCAGACTCGATGGACCGAATGGGTTCCTTCTGCACTGTATGCTCTATGTTCTGTGTTCTAGAGTTTGCATGTCCTCCCTGTGTCTGTGTGGGTTTCCTCCGGGTGCTCAAGTTTCCTCCCACAGTCCAAGATGTACAAGTTAGGTGGATTGGCCATGAAAAATTGCCCTTAGTGTCCAAAGATGTGCAGGTTAGGTGGGACTATGGGGGTTACGGTGATAGAGCAGGGGAGTGGGCTAGGGTGCTTTCTAAAAGGGTTGATGCAGACCCAATGTGCCAAATGACCTCTTCTGCAGGGTAGAAATTCTATGATCCTATGAACATGGGGGCAGGAGAAATAGCAGACGTAATAAACGAGCATTCATTTTGGCCGGAAGAATATGAAGAGACAGAGTAAAATAAAGAGAGAAACCCGAACGAGGTGCAGTAACATAGGGACCTCAGTGTATATGTTCACAAGTCATTGAAGATGGCATAGACATGTTGAAAGAATAGTTAATAAATAGTTACGAATAATTAATAAAGCAAACAGTATATTAGGCTTTACTAATAGGGGTGGAGAGTAAGGAGGTCAGGTTGAACGTCTGGATGTTGTTATGGGCCAGGGTTTAGAGAACCCCAAAGTGTATCATGGAGTTCACCTGACCCACAACTTTTAATAGATTGTGGTATGGGGAGCACACGGCTGACTCTACAGGTGTGGGACAGCAAAAATGGAAAAGTATATTTTAAAGCAAAACAATGTTTATTCTATGAACTCAAGTTAACGTTTTTGAAACATACAGTGAACATCTTAGCAACCATTGATTCAAATACAACCCCCAAAGACTACAACACTAAGTAATGCTTATGCTGTCCTTTTGACATCCATAAGATTTAAAACACCTGGCGAGATTCTCCGAAATGCGGAGAATCATAAAGGCTGCCGTGGGACATGCCGTGACCCACGGCAGCCTTCACGCCCACTTCCGGGGCCGATTCTCCCCCCCGGGCGGGGCTAGGAGCGCGGCCCCTTGTGTCACGGCGGCGCAGCCTTGACGACGGTCGCCAAGGCCACACGTCAAGCGTCACGGCGGCTGACGCGGCCGATGACGTCAGCCGCGTATGCGCAGTTGCCGTCTTTCTCCTCAGCCGCCCGGCGGCTTGATCTTGCCGGGCGGCGGAGGGGAAAGAGTGCGTCTGTTTTGGACGCTGGCCTGACGATCGGTGGGCACTGATCGCGGGCCTGTACCCTCCTGAGCACAGTCGTGGTGCTCCCGTGCCAATCGGGCTTCTAGATGCCCCAAACGGGCATCTGCCGCCCATTTCATGACGGCAGCGAGCAGGTGTGTTTGCTACCGTGTTGAAACGGGCGTGAAGGCCTGGCCGCTCGGCCCATCGGCCTCGGAGAATCGCCGCCCGCTGTAAAAAATGGCGAGCGGCGATTCGTGGCATGTTCCGGGCATTGGGTGGGGGGGGAGTAAAGCGGGAGGGCGTGAAAAATGTCGGGAGGCCCTCCCGCTATTCTCCCACCCGGCGTGGGGGGCGGTGAATCGCGCCCCTTATACCAGAAACACATCAGGATAAAGTCACTACTGTTATTAGATTTAAATCACCAGGATCGATTTACAGTCTTTAGATTAGAGAGAGAGATTCTGGCTGTGACTGCAGCTATCCAGCTCTGAAACCGAAACTGAAACACACCCTGCTACATACAGCCTAAAACAAAAGTAAAAAGCTGACAGACAGCTCAGCTCCACCCACTCTCTGACATCACTGCAGTAGTAAACACCCATTTCTTAAAGGTACTCTCACTACAGATATTTATATGCACACCCATTGATAAACACCCCTTTCATAAAGGTACTCTCACATGACAATGTCAAGGGAAATACAGGATTGGATAAGGGGGAAAAGGGAGGCTTATGGCAGATTCAGGGGCTGGAGACAGTGGATGCCTTAGAGGGGCAGAGAAAGTGCAGGGTGGTACTGAAAAAAGAAATCAGGAGAAGAAAAAGGTGCAAGAGAAAGCAGATGTGGCCAAGTAAAAGACAATTCCAATGTGTTTTATCTACATTAAGGGCAAGAGGGTCACCATAGAAAGTGTCCGGTCCATTAGTTACCAAAGTGGCAAACTGTATGTCGAGTGGTAAGATGGAGGTGAGATATTAAATGAGTATTTTGCTTCTGTGTTCACAATGGAGAAGGACAATGCAGGTACAGAAATCAGGGATGGGCATCGTGATATAATTGAACAGATTAGCATTGAGAGGGAGGAAGTGTTAGCAGTTTTAGCCGGGTTAAACATGGATCAGTCTCCAGGCCCAGATGAGATGTATTGTCGGCTGCTGTGGGGGGCTAGAGAGGAGATTGCAGAGGGTCTGACGCTAATATCCGAATCCTCTCTGACCACAGCTGAGGTGCCAAAGGACTGGAAGACAACTAATCTGGCACCAGTGTTCAAGGAGGGAAGTAGTGAAAAACCAGGTGAGATATCTGAGGGACAGGATTAATCCCCACTTGGAGAGGCAATGATTAATCAAGGATAGTCAGCATGGCTCTGTCAGGGGGAGATCACGTCTAAATCCCTGAGATGGTGGTGGAGGTGGGTTCGATTGAGGTACTGAAAAAGGATTGCAATCTGAAAAGAGAGAGGGTGCAGACTCGATGGGCCGAATTGTCTACCTCTGCTCCCATGCCTTATGGAAATGAAAACGAAAATCGCTTATTGTCACGAGTAGGCTTCAATGAAGTTACTGGGGGTGGGGGGGGGGGATACGGAAAGTTTCCAACATCGCCATAGTTTGCCGGCAGGGAGGTTTCTGTCAGGGCCAGGGGGAGTATCGGGGGGTGGCTTGAGGTGGGCTGAGGGGTCGGGGTGGACGGGCAAGGAACACCATTGCTGCAGCCGCAGCAAGGCAGCCATGCAGCTGCGCCCGCCGCTGACTGCCCACTGTGAACCTAGGGCCACGGGACGTATGGGTCGCCCCCCCAATGCATCCCCCTTGGGGATGGTCCCAACCGACCCCTCAGCTATATGGGCGCGCTCCAGCTCAACCAGTGCCAGCTTGTTGGCTGGGATTAAGTGTGTGTGGGGAGTGTAGTGTGTGTGTGCGGCTGCAGCTTGTCAGCCTCCCAAGTGTCGATCACGGACCCGGCGAATCCCGCACCGTTTCTCATTGGAACTGATTGTGTTCCATACGCCACTGGTGCTAGCCCCTCCACCGTCACTGAATGGGTCCAGCTACGGAGCCAGTTATGCTGTCACGGAAGTCCATGAATCCTGCCGCGGCGTAGTGTCAGGAACGGAGAATTCCGGCGTCTGTGTTTCGATTGAGTTACTAAAGAGGAACACCTCCCAATAACAGGATGGTCAGTTACCACCCACGGATTTCATATAATTGGCAAAGAAAAGTCCAGGACGGCCATGTGGTGAATCTCCAGCCACGGTGTGCTGTGATCTGGAATGTGCTTCCTGCAAAATTGATGGAAGCAGATTCAATAATGTTCAAAAGGACATTGGATAAATATTTAAAAAGGTAAAATTTGCAAAGCTATGGGGAAAGAGTTGGGATGTGGAAATAATTGGATTGCTATTTTATTACCATCCCAGACCAGACCCCAACAGTGGTTAGAATACTGGAGCCAAACTCCACTATTTTAGTTTATTTGTAAGACTGTTCAGAAAGAATGATTCGTTCCAGAAATGGTTGTACAATAAAATAGTGATTTCGTTATTTTTAAAACAAAGCTTCATTATAACTACAATATTAGACTTTTTAACTTCACACCCAAAAAGAACAGCTTACAATTGACACCTTAACCACTACTACACAATTTCCCATTAAACAAGAAGAATCATACAGCTGTCACTCTATCTTACTGTGGGGGAGTTGTGGACTCCGTATCAGGCAGATCAGAATCCAGTTCCTCTCTCCAAGTTTTCTCCACCAAATGCCTCCCTAAAGCTTTCAACGAAAGCTCTGCCTTCTTATCTTCACCCAGCAATGACTGCGTCTCCCCAAGCTGCAAAGCAACATTGGCCAGAATTCTCTGGTTGTTGCGGTTAAATTTTTCCCGCCGGTAGCCAGCGGGTTTCCCGCCGGTGTGGGAAGTTTCCAATGGGAAGTCCCATTGACAATCGGAAGATAGAATCCTGCCGCCGGCAGTGGACAGTGCGCGGCTCAGAAACATGCGGCTAACGGACCGGAGAACCCCGCCCATTATCTCCAGCAGACTGACAAGCACATTAACTCCTCAGGGACATCCCCACTCAAACCACAGTCCATTCGCCTCGACGGAAGAACACATACCTTGTCAATTTCACCTTATGACTGTGAAGAACACCCAGACCCTGAAAAACAGAATTATTATTTTTTAAACGTGACCACTGCAGTCAAACACACGCAAACCCCAGACCCTTAACCCTTAAATTGTCCAATACTTAGAACCCAGTATTCTTAAAGTCTTCCAGTCGTCCACACTTTCAAAGAGCCTGCACAGGTGCGATGGGCTGAATGGCCTCCTTCTGTACTGAATCATTCTATGGTTCTGTCAGTAGACAGAATGGGGTTAGATCTAAGGGTAGAACAGGCAAGATAATATAATATAATATGCATTTCTATAGCACCTCTCACGACCAGCAGATGTCTGATAAATTTGACAGTCAATTAAGTGCTTTTTGACATGTGGTCGCCATTGTAATGTAGAAAATGTGGCAGCTCGTTTGTGCACAGCAGGATCCCATAAAGCAGCCATGTTATAATTATCAGATGAAATATATTTGCAGGGGAGGCAGTGGCCGAGTGGTGTTATCACTGGACTAGTAATCCTGCGACCCAGGGTAAATGAGTAAATCTGGAATATAAAGCTAGTCTCAGTAATAAAGGTTTGGTAAAGTCGCCATAGCCCCGGATGACCATAGGCTGCTTTCCCCTTTGAGGGGGAGAGCTGACTGGTGGTGATTTAACCTGAGGATCACCACACCTCAGGCGAGGGGCAAGGTTGAGAAGCCGTGGCCCTCATGAATAACCTCAGTAAAAATATCAGGAATAGTGAGCATGAAACTACGATTGTGTCGACACCCCATCTGGTTCACTAATCACCTTTAGGGAAGGAAGTATCTTTACCTGGTCTGGTCTGCAGATCATTGAATCATAGAATGGGCGACACGGTGGCATTTTGGTTAACACTGCTGTCTCACTGCTCCAGGGGCCCGGGTTCAATTCCTACCTCGGTGACTGTGCGGAGTTTGCACTGTCTCCCCGTGTGTGCGTGGGTTTCCTCCAGGTGCTCTGGTTTCTTCCCACAGTCCAAAGGTGTGCAGGTTAGGTGGATTGGCCATGCTAAATTGCCCCTTAGTGTCCAAGCGGTTAGGCGGCGTTACGGGGATAGGGTGGATAGGGTGAAAGGGCTCAGGTAGGGTGCCCTTTCCAACAGCCGGTGCAGACCCGCTGGGCCGAATGGCCTCCTTCTGCAATGTAAATCTTATGATTCTATGATACACGTGACTCCAAACCCACAGCAATGTGGTTGACTCTTATCTGCCCTCTGAAATGGCCCAGCAAGTCACTAGTGCCAGGGGAGTTTCCCTTTAAGAAAGGTTTTTGTCTCATCACATGGCCCCAGTGATATCATTGTGTGTGTGGGAGTTTTGCTTCGCTTTCAGATTTAACTACTGTGGACGCAGACAGAAAACAGAAATGTTTTGTCATGTTTCTCTCTATTTTCATTTTAAATATCTGGTCCAGTAAAAAAAAATCTATTGCTTAGAGCTACCTGCTGTTTTGCTTTCCAGAGGGGTTTAAACCTGCTGGTGAGACGGGGTCAGAATCTCGGGAAAAGCCAGTCTTATTCAAATGAGAATGCAGAGTGCTGGGCCACGCTCTTGGAAAGGGGTTTTTGCTTTATGGGATTTTGTTTTTGAATTGGAACAGTTAAGGGGGAATTCATTAAGTTGGTTTGGCTCAGTGGGCTAGACAGCTGGTTTGTAATGCAGAACAAGGCCAGCAGCTCGGGTTCATTTCCCGTACCAGCTGATAAATCTGAATTCTCCCTGTGTGTACCCGAACAGGCGCCGGAATGTGGCGACTAGGGGATTTACATAGTAACTTCATTGCCGTGTAAATGTAAGCCTACTGTGACAATAGAAAATTATTTATCTATCTTTATTTATTTTATTTAAGCGTTATACATAGATTACCGTAGCTGTGGGGTATGTTTGTAATTGATAGACATTCTTGCTGTTCGGTTATATATAAATGTTAACTAAGTTCTTAGACTGAAGTTTATTTTGATTAAAGTGTCTAGGAAGAATGTTGAATCACACCTCAAGTGAAGACTCTTGTGCTCGTCCTAGCCAAATTCAACAAATAGTTATAGATCAGGTGAACTCCATAATTCACTTTGAAGTTTCTAAACACTGGCCGATAACACTAGGTTCAAGGGTAATTAAGGACGGGCAACAACTGTTGGGCCAGCCAGTGACACCCACATCCCATGAGAGAATAAAATTATATTAATTCCTGGCTATACCTCTCTCCCTCCATTTAAACATTCCTTAAAACCTACCTCTTCGAACAAGCTTTTGGTCATCTACTTCACATTCCCCAAGATTCCTTAGGCAGCACCATCCAAATCCTCGCCCACTACCGTCTAGAAGGACAGATAGATACCTGGGAACCCCACCACCTGGAGGTTCCCTTCCAAGTCACTCAACATCCTGACTTGGAAATATATAGGTCGTTCCTTCACTGTCGCCGGTGCAACATCCGAGAACTCCCTTCCTAACAGCACAGTGGGTGTACCTACACCACATGGGCTGCAGCAGTTTAAGAATGCAGCTCAAGGGCAATTAGGCATGGGCAATAAGTGCTGGCCTCGCCAGCGAAGCCCAAGTGCTGTGGGATCTTTTACTTTGCTAAAGGTGCAACATAAATGCATTATTCATGAAAGCGCCACCTTCTCAACCTTGCCCCTCGCCTAAGCTGCGGCGATCCTCTGGTTAAATCACCAGTCAGCTCTCCTCCTCAAAGCCTATGGTCACCTGGGACTGTGGCGACTTTATCTTTATATAAATGCAAGTTGTTTTGTTATAAGGAGCATGTTGCAGGATTCAATCATGTCACTTCTTATCCATTATCAACTCCATTCCTCCTCTCCATGTTTCTTTGTTATCCGAATAATAATAATATTCTTCCAACCTCAGTGGGGAAGAGCACACGTGTCGCCAAACAGCCCATCTACCCAACACTTCAAACAGCGGCCCCAGATGTGGTGAAGTCCGCCGATTGTGCATTGGATTTATTAACCTTCCCGGAACCCATCGAACCGGAGTGGAACAAATCAGCTTTGATCCCGAGGGGGTGCGTAAGAAGAAGAGATGAGGGGAAAGTCAATCAGACTGAATTGGAGTTCACGCGACATAGTGGCAACATTTTGTTTGTCTCCATCACGCGGCAATCTTGGCTTTGAGCTGTGTATTATTCAACAGGGGAATCTCAGCAACAAACATTACTCTTAACTCCAAACATTACTCTTAACTCTTAGCTCCAAACATTACTCTTAACTGACCCCTTTGCTCTTTTAGTGATTGGATCAGACTCACGAGGATGATTCCATGGATGGGGAACTTCAGTTCGGAAGAGAGGTCAGAGATTTTGGGACTGTTTTCTTTGGTAAGGGACGGTTCAGAGGAGATTGATCGAGGTGTTCAGAATCACGTGGGGTCTGGACAGTGTCGACTGGGAGAAACTGTTCTCATTGGAAGGAGGATGGAGAATCGGAGGGGCCCAATTATCAGGGAGCTGGCACAAGGGGCAATGCCGACAAAAGGAAAAACCTTTTCACACAGCGAGTGGATCTGGAATGTACTGTCTGACAGTGTGGTGGAGGTAGATTCACATAGCGAGTGGTTAGGGTCTGGAATGCACTGTCTGACAGTGTGGTGGAGGCAGATTCACACAGCGAGTGGTTAGGGTCTGGAATGCACTGTCTGTGAGTGTGGTGGAGGCAGATTCACACAGCGAGTGGTTAGGATCTGGAATGCACTGTCTGACAGTGCGGTGGAGGCAGGGTCACACAGCGAGTGGTTAGGATCTGGAATGCACTGTCTGACAGTGCGGTGGAGGCAGCTTCACACACCGAGTGGTTAGGGTCTCGAATACACTGTCTGACAGTGCGGTGGAGGCAGGGTCACACAGCGAGTGGTTAGGGTCTGGAATGTACTGTCTGACAGTGTGGTGGAGGTAGATTCACACAGCGAGTGGTTAGGATCTGGAATGTACTGTCTGAGAGAGTGGTGGAGGCAGGGTCACACAGCGAGTGGTTAGGGTCTGGAATGCACTGTCTGACAGTGCGGTGGAGGCAGCTTCAGTGGTGACATTTATAGAAACAAAGAAAACAGGAGCAGGAGAAAGCCATTCGGCCCTTTGAGCCTGCTCTCCCATTTACCGACTCCACATGGAACACAATCGATTCCAATGAGACACAGTGCCGGATATGCCAGATTGGCGATTGACACTCAGGAACCTGACTTGTTGCAGCCACATATACACAATACACTCCCCACACACACTTGGGTTGGACTGTCTAACACTGTCATTTGGCAAAGGGTCATCTGGACTCGGAACGTTGGCTCTTTTCTCTCCCTACAGATGCTGCCAGACCTGCTGAGATTTTCCAGCATTTTCCCTTTGGCTCCACACGAACTATCCCAGCCAACAAGATGTTAGTGAGGAGAGCGGCCCCGGGATTCACGGACGCGGAGCTGGAACCCCCCCCGGATGTGGTAGAGGAGAGGCGGTTGCCCGTATACACCGGCCCGGGAAGGAGACTGCCAGTCGATGCTGTTCACCGTGCCTGGGCGCAGGTGGCAGAGGCGGCCAGCGCCATGAGCAACATCGACCGGACCGGCCAGCAGTGCCGGACGAAACTGCACAACCTCCTCAGGGCGGTCAGGGTGAGCAGGCAGCACTGTGTGCCCCTGGCACTAACCCCGCGTCCCACACACCCGTAACCCACCCCCCCTCCCCCCCCCCAACCTGGAGGGCGGCTGGACCCCCACACTGAACCACAGGCCAGCACCACCCCCCCCCCCCCCCCCCCCCCCCCGATCTAATCATGCATCTTGTCTTGTGTCGGGCAGGACCTACTGGTGATGGGGCGGGTCCTTCCCCAGCCAGCTCCACAGCCAGAGCGCCGAGTTTGCCAATCGTCACTCTGGTTGAACGGGCCACTTTGGATGTGGAAACATTTGGAAAATGAACTGCAGACTGATGTGGCCGGTTTCCCCTCAGGTCTCGCCAACCCCCCCCCCCCCCCCCCCCCCCCTCCCCTCCCCCACAGCTGGCCTGCTGTGCATTGTTAATTCTCATTGGCTACCGATTATTCTCTCGTTGGTTTGAGCCGAGTGTAAAGTCCTGGCTCACACGTCCGCTGGAGGGACTGGGATTGGAGGGAATCATCAGCACAAAGTGATCTGCAAACTAGTTAAAGGACAGATTAGGGTTGGGAGAGACTGTGGTGTAAACAGCGGGTGGAGAGTAATCACGTAGATACACAAACACACAGACACTCAGAGTAGTGCTGGGGGAATATAGCGTATTAGCATTTTAATTAGAAATGGAGGGTTAAGGAGGGAACCTGGATTCACCCACCCCCGTTAATGCCACACGTGGATGGAATGGAGCACAGGCTGATCTCTCTGTAAATGCTTAAATGCGGAAAGCTGGGACCCCAGACAGTCAGCAGTTGTTGAATCAACTGTTTCTTTCTGAAAATCTAACTACGTGTGTGTCCTCCACCTCCCCAAGGTTGGACATGTGCATACTCACTCAATCACATTCCCCTCAATCGCACACACTCTCCCCTCAATCACATTCCCCTCAATCACACACACTCCCCCCTCAATCACATTCCCCTCAATCGCACACACTCCCCCCTCAATCACATTCCCCTCAATCGCACACACTCCCCCCTCAATCACATTCCCCTCAATCACACACACTCCCCCCTCAATCACATTCCCCTCAATCGCACACACTCCCCCCTCAATCACATTCCCCTCAATCGCACACACTCCCCCCTCAATCACATTCCCCTCAATCGCACACACTCCCCCCTCAATCACATTCCCCTCAATCGCACACACTCCCCCCTCAATCACATTCCCCTCAATCGCACACACTCCCCCCTCAATCACATTCCCCTCAATCGCACACACCCCCCCCTCAATCACATTCCCCTCAATCACACACACTCCCCCCTCAATCACATTCCCCTCAATCGCACACACTCCCCCCTCAATCACATTCCCCTCAATCGCACACACTCCCCCCTCAATCACATTCCCCTCAATCACACACACTCCCCCCTCAATCACCCATTCCCCTCAATCGCACACACTCCCCCCTCAATCACATTCCCCTCAATCACACACACTCCCCCCTCAATCACATTCACACTCGCTCCTTCGGCGATCACTCGCCCACGAGTATGGTCGTCCACCGTGTTACTGGTCATGGATGTTGCGAGTCCTTGTGCGGCTGATCAGCCTGATCCTAGAGCCGCCTCTTCGTCCACACACTTGGCAGGTGTTTCCGGGAGATGGGATCGGTCCTTGGACTCGAGGTCACTGGTATTCCTTTCTCAGGCTCCTTTTCTGGGCTTCCTCTTGCCGTCGAGTTTCCTCGAAGAATCGTCTCCCTTCAATCAGGTTCTTCCTCCAAGTAGGTCTCCTCTGAGCAAGGGCCTCCCAGGCATTGACATCGATGCTGAATTTCTGGAAATTAGCCTTCAGGGTGTCTTTAAATTCCTTCCTTTGTCCTCCCCTTGTTCGGGATCCTTCCTTGAGCTGGCAAAGATGATTTGCTTTGGCAATCGGGACTCTGACACACTAAGCACATGGCCGGCCCAGCAGAGTTGGTTTCGGATGATCATGGCCTCGATGCCGGTGCTTGTGTCTCCTTCTAGGATGCTGATGTTAGTACGCCTGCCCTCCTAGTTGATGTGGAGACTCCGTCGCAAACACTGATGCTCCCTGTCCAGGGCCTTGACGTGACCTGTGTACATAGTCCAAGTTTCTGAGCTGTGTAGAAGAGTTAGGAGAACGATCACCTTGTGCACGAGGATCTTGTTGTCAGCTCGAATGTCGCAATCATCATACGCGCATGTACTTCGGTGTCTGAAGGAGGCGCTAGTGGATTGGGAACAATGTTGGATCTCCACATCCATATCAACCTTCGAGGATAAACTGCTCCTTAGGGAGGGGAAATTAAACTACCTGAATATCACAGAAATATAGTTTGCAATTACAATGAAATGAAAAACTTTTTTTTTTTAGAAAATATTTTATTGAGGCATTTAGAATTTTAACATTTTAACATTTAAAACAACAGAGAGATCCACCACATGCTAAAACCCCCCACAATAACACACCCAACTCCCCCCCCTCCGCCCTAAACCCTAACTACCCATACATTCGATTCCCTGCCCTTATACGTCACTTCCATGCCTCCCCCTCCCCCACGCCTGCTGACGGTCAATTCACCTTGAAGAAGTCGATGAACGGCTGCCGCCTCCGAGCGATACTCCGTATTGAATCCCTGAAGGCAAATTTAATTTACTCTAGCCTAAGAAACCCTGCCATGTCACTGACCCACACCCCTGACTTTGGAGGCTCTGAGTCTCTCCATCCCAGCAAAATCCGTCTCCGGGCCACCAGGGAGGCAAAGGCCAAAACGTCGGCCTCTCTTTCCCCACCGCCCTCCCCGGGCTCCCGGATCTTCCGACGCTCCAAATATTGCCACCTCTGGACTCAGAGTCACCCTCCCATCCAGGGCCTCTGACATGACATCTGAGAATCCCTGCCAAATTCCCCTCAGCCTCGGACACGCCCCACTCCCCGCGCTCCTGCTCAAGAAGGACCTTCTTCACCCTCGGGGCTTTCCCGGTCCATATAAAACCCGAGATCTTCCTACAAAATGCCTTGGGGATGAAGATTGGGAGACACTGAAAAACAAACAGCAATCTCGGGAGCACTGTCATTTTCACAGTCAGTACCCTCCCCGCCAGTGACAGTGGGAGCACTTCCCACCTACGGAAGTCCCCTTTCATTGGCTCAATCTTCCTGCCCAAGTTTAGTTTATGAAGCTGTCCCCAGTCCCTTGCCACTTGAATCCTCAGGTACCTGAAACTCCCTCCTACCACTTTGATCTCCCTCAGTCTCCTCTCCTGCCCCCTTGCCTGGATCGCAAAAACCTCACTCTTGCCCAAATTTAGTTTGTCACCTGAGAACCGACCAAATTCCTCCTGTATTCCCATAATTCCTGCAATTCCCCCCCAACGGGTCTGTTATATAAAGGAGCAAATCGGCCACATAGAGCGAGACCCTGTGTTCCCCCCCCCCCCCTCTCACTATCCCCCTTCAAACGTTTGATGCTCTCAGTGCCATTGCCAAAGGCTCTATGGCCGGGGCAAACAGTAGTGGGGAGAGTGGACACCCCTGTCTCGGCCCCCGACACAGACTAAAATACTCTGATCAAACCCAGTTTGTCCTCTCATTCACCACCGGTGCCTGATATAGCAACAGGACCCAATCCACAATACCCCTGGCCAAACCCAAAACTTCCCAGGACATCCCACAAATACTTCCACTTCATCCGGTCAAACGCCTTCTCTGCATCCATGGCCACTACCACCTCGACCTCGCGCCCCTCCGCAGGCATCATTATCGCATTCAGGAGCCGCCTAATGTTGGACGTCAGGTGTCGTCCCTTCACAAATCCCATCTGGTCCTCCCCTGTTACTCCCGGAGCACAATCCTCTATACGTGTGACCAAGATCTTTGCCAGCAATCTTGCATCCACATTTAACAGGGAGATTGGCCTATATGACCCACATCTCTCCGGATCCTTATCCCGCTTCAAATAAGGGAAATAGATGCCTGCGATAACATTGGGGAGGGGGGGGGGGGGGGGGGGGGGGAGCATTTCCAGCTCCTTGGACTCATTAAAAACTTTCACCAGGAGCAGCCCCAACAGCCTGGAAAACATTTTATAGAACTCAACCGGGTATCCGTCTGGTCCCGGGGCCTAACCCAATTGCATCTCCCCCAACCCGTCTATAACCTCCCCAAGCCCAATTGGGGCTCCCACATCCTCCTCCAACTCCTCACCTATCCTTGGTAACTCCAGCCCTCCCAGAAATCGCTTCATACCCTCCTCTCAGCCGGGGGTTCCGATTTATACAATTTACTATAAAACTTCCGAAACACATCGTTCACCCCCCCGCCGGATTCAGAACCACCTTCCCCCTATATCCCTCACTTTCCCAATCTCTCTCGCCGCCTCCTGTTTCCTCAGCTGATGCCCCAGCATCCTGCTGGCTTTTTCCCCTTTTTCATACATCGCACCCTTTACCCTCCTCAGCTGCCCCTCCGCCTTACCTGTGGACAGGAGCCCAAATTCCAGCTGCAGTCTCTGATGCTCCTTAGAAGCCCCTCACCCGGAGATCCGCGTACCTCCTGTCCACCTGTCAATTTCACCTTCCAATCTATCCAACTCAGTCCGCTCAGCCTGCCCGATGGAAGAAGTTGGAAGAGTGAGTAAGCCGGGTGGGAGGGGTCTTTGATTATGCTGCCTGCTTTCCCCAGGCACCGGGTGAGGTGTAGATGGAGTCAATGGATGGGAGGCAGGTACGTGTGATGGACTGGGCGGCGTTCACGACTCTCTGAAGTTCCTTGCAGTCCTGGGACGAGCAGTTGCCATACCAGGCTGTGATGCAGCCCGATAGGATGCTTTCTATGGTGCATCTGTAGAAGTTAAGAGTCAGTGTGGACATGCCGAATTTCCTTAGTTTCCTGAGGAAGTATAGGCGCTGTTGTGCTTTCTTGGTGGTAACATCGATGTGGGTGGATCAGGACAGATTTTTTGGTGATGTGCACCCCTAGGAATTTGAAACTGCTAACCATCTCCACCTCGGGCCTGAGAAAATTACAAAGTGAAGATTACACTGACAGAGATGTTACATGTTTCGGTATGAGTTGTTTTACTGGTGAACATTTTAATGTGACAATTATCCATTCCCGTAGCTACGAATACCAATCTCGCCAGTGGCCACTCAGAGCTGCTAAACATCTGTATCCTCCGAGGTCCATTGCTGCACTGGGGTGTGTCCACAGGATTCACATCAGCCTGATGCTTTCCATGACCTCTGGCCTTTGATGGACGTCCTCTGGATGGCCTGGAGCCGGGGAGCCTCGGCCGACTTACCCGTGTCACAGGTGCCACCCTGTTCTACCCAGTGCCCTTGAGATGTGCCGGTGTCATAAGGGGAGATTCAGAAGAGCTGGAGACTGCCTTATCCTTCTTGGTGGAAGGCCCCGAGGTGGGTTCCAGTGTTTGTTCCTCCTGGGCCCTGGGGGACTCAATGGGATGGAGGGACAGCTTGAGGGAGCTCCAGAGGCCACTGAGTCATCTAGTGCTGCCAGTCCTGGTGGCTCCCCATTGTCTACACCGTCGCCCTGGAGTGATGTAACACAGAGCCTTGGAGGGAGGGTTGGAGGATGCTGGTCAGGGAGGCGTGACTGGGTGGAGGGTGTGTTGAGTTGACAGACGCAGCCTCATCGCCGGAGAATATGGAGACAATGACAGCCTCCCTGGCATGGCGGACCCTCACCGCCATCTGCCCTCCATCCTCCGGATCCCCCTCGAGCTTGTCCTCCAACCTCTCCTGGCCCTCCTCCTCCGCCTCCTCAGATGAGGCTACATGTTCCTCGTCGTCATTCAGCATTCAGCAGAGGGGCTGGTTTAGCTCACTGGGCTAAATCGCTGGCTTTGAAAGCAGACCAAGGCAGGCCAGCAGCACGGATCGATTCCCGTACCAGCCTCCCCGAACAGGCGCCGAAATGTGGCGACTAGGGGCTTTTCACAGTAACTTCATTTGTAGCCTACTTGTGACAATAAGTGATTTTCATTTCATTTCAAATGAACATCCAGGGAGTGGAACCGCTTTCTGTTAATCTCGGGCACTCCCTGGTGCCATTGGTGGTCCCCTGGAACTGGGGCATCCTGGCGATGGTGGCAAATCCTGCAGCCTGGGCACCTAGGCCTAGCTGAGTCCATGTGAAAGGTGATGTAGTTTGATACCCGGGCATCAACTCCCGGATGCCCCTGAGGACCGACGACTGCAAGCTGCCCGCAGGTCCCTGCTCGAGCCCAGGAATGACCCAATGGCCTAGAATCTACGGCAGCCATGACATTCACGGCCACCGGGAGCGGGTGTCCTCCTCCTCCACAGGGTACCATGTCGGTGAGGACGTGGCACAGGTGCCGCACTGTCTGCCTGCTGAGACGCCGTCTCCTGCAGCACATGTTGTCCGTCAGCTTATTGTCGGATCATCTACTCCTGTACACCCTGGCGCATCGTTCGTCACCCCCTCTGCCCCCTCCTCAGCCTGGTGGGCGGCCCGGTCTTGAGGCTGTGCAGCAACCCCCCTTGCAAATGTGGCACAGGCTCCAGCCTGCATTGACCTTGATGCCCTCTGCAGCACCTGCCCACCTCGACTGCAACAAGCAGAACAATGGCAGCCTCCCCGGGAACAACTCCAACATTCATCTCCATATCTGGAAGGATTTGGAGAAGGGGAGAGACCGACAATCAGTTCCTGGGGCCCTCAAATCCCCCAAGCTTCCCCCCACCCTGACCATGACTGTCCTGCCTTCTCTCAGGGTGCCATCCCATGATCCAGTTGAGCTGGCAAACCCTCACCCCCGGCCTGCTCAGGAGCCCCTAGACCTGAGACCTCTGTCAACAGCATTAGGAGGGCCATTCTCAGCTGTGAATTGCTCATGCAGAACATTTACCCTTTGGCCGTGAGAGGCTCCACAGTGCTGAAACCCAGCTCTTTGCTATTTAATTGTTGCCAGATGCCTCTGTGCTGCTGACACTCCTGGAGTTTAGGCCCACTGTTCAGGCCTCAAACGTTGCAGGATATCCAGCCCACTAATCGTCCTCTCAGGCAGGCCACCTGATCTTTTGAGGAAGCCCTTGAGAGTTTAGGGGTTATGCAGTGCCAGCACAACAAACAAGGCTAATCCCTCCTTTGAGATATCCTTCCGCTGTCACTATAGAGGTTACTCACAGTCAAAGGGATGTGAAATGAGGGTGTGAACACCCAAGTACAAAGGTAGGAAAGAAGGTAGACTGCAACCTGGAAACCACAGAGCCGTGTTGGAACCTGAAAGGGGAATGAAATAGACCAAATAGAACATACAGTGCAAAAGGAGACCATTCGGCCCATCATGTCTGCACCGACCCACATTAAGCCCTCACTTCCACCCTATCCCTGTAACCCAATAACGCCTCCTAACCTTTTTGGACACCAAGGGGTAATTTTACACGGCCAATCCACCTAACCCTCACGTCTTTGGACTGTGGGAGGAAACTGGAGCACCTGGAGGAAACCCACGCAGACATGGGGAGAACGTGCAGACTCCGCACAGACAGTGACCCAGCCGGGAACCGAACCTGGGATCCTGGCGCTGTGAAGCCACAGTGATGACCACTGTGCTACTGTGCTGCTCGGTGAGACAAGGTGCAGCAGGGCTTCATCCTGGGCAGTGTGATACCACGGAGAGGCTGCAGCTGTGGTCAGCCCTGATATGGGTCTCAATATTTAAAGATGGCCTGACTACCTCACATAAACAACTCCCCCCCCCCCCCAAACGACCCATGGCCCAGGGGTGACCCCCGGCCTGGCCCCCTCCAGCCGCCCCTGAAGGGCATCCCCCCACTCCCCCCAACAACACTGGGGTATCAGCTACGTTGCCCATGAGCCGCTTGCCGGTGAATGGAGAGGGCTACTGATGCGACCATCAATTCACACAAGACGATTAGTAGAAATGAACAGTGGTTTTAATACGCTAGATCTGTGCCTGCCTGCGACTGCTCTATACTGAGTGGCGCCTACAGGCTTACAGGTCTATATACCACCCCCGAGGGGGCGGAGCCACAGACGGAGCCCACAGGGCATCAACATAATACAATACAATACAGTGCTGAATTGTAGTAGCAATACGTTCACCACACCTCCTCTCTCGTCGCCTCCTCCTCAGTGCCCGTGGCGCCAGATCCTCGGTATTCCAGAGGGGTACTGAACGGCGTCGGTGTGACTTCCTCGATGGGGAGTCGGGAGACCCCCGAGGGGGTCGCTGCATTCGACTTCAATCTCGCGAATGAGGTTAAACTGAGTTCAAATTGGGTATGATCGCGATGGGCGAGTTCCTGACTATGCCATGGGGAGCGGTCTGGGAGAATGGCAAACTGTTCGGCGTCCGGCGCTAATCCCGTGTTTGGGACCCACTCCCGCTTATCACCCGGCGTAGCCGGAACGGCCCGGGCGCAGCGCAGTGGGAAAACCGGGCCCGGGAAATCTGAAATAAAACACGAAAAGGCTGGGAATTCTCAACAGGTCTGCGGAGAGGAAAACAGGGATAACGTTTCGGTAGTGGGGAACTTCCCGAGTGGCTGTTCGAGCAAGACGAGAGGGAAAGGTGAGGAGGCAAGTTCGGTGACCATCTGGAGGGAATTAGCGACCAAATGACAAAAAAGGGAGGTAACTGTGGGGGGAACAGGATCCAGGATGGGTCTGAAGGAGATTGAACTGGTTACAGAACAAGGTGGGGGGGGGGGGGGGAGAAATGTAAAGGATGGCGGGGTGGGGAGCTGTGAAACACTAGGCCGGGAAGCCTCCGCCTGTCAGTTCTGTGTCTTTGATCAACTTGTTACCCTGTTAATTAGCTGCAGCTTCACTTCCAGTTGATGGTGGCTGGGTTATATATTTATCAGTCACCCCGTCCATTCCTCCCCCCCCCCCTCCACCGGCCTCTCGCCCCCCCCCCCCCCCCCCCCCCCACCGTTACCCCCCTGTGCATTAGTTAACGTTGCCCAGAGGTGCCCTGGTGCTGCAGGTGCGACAGGGAGTCGAGGCAATTTCCCTGGGCTGATGGGCCCTGGGAAAGCTGTGGTCGCTTCTCGTTCCCCTCCAATCAGCAGCTCGCGATCTGGTCATTTCTCTCCACCCTGAGATTTGTCACGTGGCACCTGGCAGATGTGATCACCCAGACCTCATCAGACTCCTGAGCTGGTGAGCGAGGATTCCACATGTGTCTCACCCCCCCCCCCCTCCCCCCCTCTCCTCGTGCACCCCCACCACCAATCCCTCACTGTAATTAGCCCTCATTCGCAGCCCAGGCCTGTGAGCCCCTGACACCCAAGGCTGCTCGCATCTGCTGTGAATCAGCTGTGCAAAGTCTCCTGTGACAGCTAAACTTCTAATTCAGCATTACATTAACTGTATTGATTAACATATGTGGTACAATCAGACTACCATCGCCTGTTCCTTAACTGCGGTACAGAATGCCAGGTCTGACCGAGAGCTGAACTCTCTGTGACAGAGTGACACATTCCCAGGTAAAGGCAGGCCTTCACCGAGCCTCAGGCCCTGTGTGATTGGGGGAAAACACCACAAAGACCAGATTCTGGAATATAAAATCAAAGAGACCTCAACTCAGCGAACGGCAACATTGGATAGCGGTGCAAAGACCTCAAGTGGCAGACGATGTTATCACTGATGTTACACGGGTTGCTTCTGAGGTTCAGCAGCCTATCCCAGAGGGGAGAGAGACTGTAACAGAGATTCACTGGCTGTGGGTGTGACAGTCTTACTTAGAAGTAATTTCACAGCAGAGTGTCACATTGAGGGGTGTGGGGTATATCACAGTGTCACAGTGAGGGGTGTGGGGTATATCACAGTGTTACAGTGAGGGGTGTGGGGTATATCACAGTGTTACAGTGAGGGGTGTGGGGTATATCACAGTGCTACAGTGAGGGGTGTGGGGTATATCACAGTGTTACAGTGAGGGGTGTGGGGTATATCAGTGTTACAGTGAGGGGTGTGGGGTATATCAGTGTTACAGTGAGGGGTGTGGGGTGTATCAGTGTTACAGTGAGGGGTGTGCGGTGTATCAGTGTTACAGTGAGGGGTGTGGGGTATATCAGGGTGTTACAGTGAGGGGTGTGGGGTATATCAGAGAGTTACAGTGAGGGGTGAGGGATATATCAGAGTGTGACAGTGAGGGGTGTGGGGTATATCAGAGTGTAACAGTGAGGTGTGTGGGGAATATCAGAGTGTTACAATGAGGGGTGTGGGATATCAGAGTGTTACAGTGAGGGGTGTGGGGATATCAGAGTATTACACTGAGGGATGTGGGGTATATCAGAGGGTTACAGTGAGGGGTGCGGGGTATACCAGAGTGTTACAGTGAGGTGTGTGGGGTATATTAGACTGTTACAATGAGGGGTGTGCGGTACATCAGAGTGTTACAGTGAGGGGTGTGGGGTACATCAGAGTGTTACAGTGAGGGGTGTGGGGTATATTAGACTGTTACAATGAGGGGTGTGCGGTACATCAGAGTGTTACAGTGAGGGGTGTGGGGTACATCAGAGTGAAACAGTGAGGGGTGTGGGATATCAGAGTTACAGTGCGGGGTGTGGGATATATAAGAGTGTTACAGTGAGGGGTGTGGGGTATATCAGTGTTGCACTGAGGTGTGTGGGGTATATAAGAGTGTTACAGTGTGGGGTGTGTGGTATATCAGAGTGTCACAGTGAGGGGTGTGGGGTATATCACAGTGTTACAGTGAGGGGTGTGGGGTATATCAGTGTTACAGTGCAGGGTGTGGGGTGTATCAGGGTGTTACAGTGAGGGGTGTGGGGTATATCACAGTGTTACAGTGAGGGGTGTGGGGTGTATCAGTGTTGCAGTGAGGTGTGTGGGGTATATAAGAGTGTTACAGTGTGGGGTGTGTGGTATATCAGAGTGTCACAGTGAGGGGTGTGGGGTATATCACAGTGTTACAGTGCGGGGTGTGGGATATATAAGGGTGCTACAGTGAGGGGTGTGGGGTATATCAGTGTTGCAGTGAGGTGTGTGGGGTATATAAGAGTGTTACAGTGTGGGGTGTGTGGTATATCAGAGTGTCACAGTGAGGGGTGTGGGGTATATCACAGTGTTACAGTGAGGGGTGTGGGGTATATAAGAGTGCTACAGTGTGGGGTGTGGGGTATATCAGGGTGTTACAGTGAGGGGTGTGGGGTATATCACAGTGTTACAGTGAGGGGTGTGGGGTATATCAGTGCTACAGTGAGGGGTGTGGGGTGTATCAGTGTTACAGTGAGGGGTGTGGGGTATTTCAGGGTGTTACAGTGAGGGGTGTGGGGTATATCAGAGAGTTACAGTGAGCGGTGTGGGGTACATAAGAGTGTTAAAGTGAGGGGTGTGGGGTATATCAGAGAGTTACAGTGAGGGGTGAGGGATATATCAGAGTGTTACAGTGAGGGGTGTGGGGTATATCAGAGTGTAACAGTGAGGTGTGTGGGGAATATCAGAGTGTTACAATGAGGGGTGTGGGGATATCAGAGTATTACACTGAGGGATGTGGGGTATATCAGAGGGTTACAGTGAGGGGTGCGGGGTATACCAGAGTGTTACAGTGAGGTGTGTGGGGTATGTTAGACTGTTACAATGAGGGGTGTGCGGTACATCAGAGTGTTACAGTGAGGGGTGTGGGATATATCAGAGTGTTATAATGAGGGGTGTGGGGTATATCAGAGTGTTACAGTGAGGGATGTGGGGTATATCAGAGTGTTACAGTGAGGGATGTGGGCTATATCAGTGTGTTATAGTGAGGGGTGTGGGGTATATCAGAGTGTGACAGTGAGGGGTGTGGGGTGTATCAGTGTGTCATAGTGAGGGGTGTGGGGTATATCAGAGTGTTACAGTGAGGGGTGTGGGGTATATCAGAGTGAAACAGTGAGGGGTGTGGGATATCAGAGTGTTACAGTGAGGGGTGTGGGGTATATCAGAGTGAAACAGTGAGGGGTGTGGGATATCAGAGTTACAGTGCGGGGTGTGGGATATATAAGAGTGTTACAGTGAGGGGTGTGGGGTATATCAGTGTTGCACTGAGGTGTGTGGGGTATATAAGAGTGTTACAGTGTGGGGTGTGTGGTATATCAGAGTGTTACAGTGAGGGGTGTGGGGTATATCAGTGTTACAGTGCGGGGTGTGGGGTGTATCAGGGTGTTACAGTGAGGGGTGTGGGGTATATCACAGTGTTACAGTGAGGGGTGTGGGGTGTATCAGTGTTGCAGTGAGGTGTGTGGGGTATATAAGAGTGTTACAGTGTGGGGTGTGTGGTATATCAGAGTGTCACAGTGAGGGGTGTGGGGTATATCACAGTGTTACAGTGAGGGGTGTGGGGTATATAAGAGTGCTACAGTGTGGGGTGTGGGGTATATCAGGGTGTTACAGTGAGGGGTGTGGGGTATATCACAGTGTTACAGTGAGGGGTGTGGGGTATATCAGTGCTACAGTGAGGGGTGTGGGGTGTATCAGTGTTACAGTGAGGGGTGTGGGGTATATCAGGGTGTTACAGTGAGGGGTGTGGGGTATATCAGAGAGTTACAGTGAGCGGTGTGGGGTACATAAGAGTGTTAAAGTGAGGGGTGTGGGGTATACCAGAGTGTTACAGTGAGGTGTGTGGGGTATATTAGACTGTTACAATGAGGGGTGTGCGGTACATCAGAGTGTTACAGTGAGGGGTGTGGGGTACATCAGAGTGTTACAGTGAGGGGTGTGGGGTATATTAGACTGTTACAATGAGGGGTGTGCGGTACATCAGAGTGTTACAGTGAGGGGTGTGGGGTACATCAGAGTGAAACAGTGAGGGGTGTGGGATATCAGAGTTACAGTGCGGGGTGTGGGATATATAAGAGTGTTACAGTGAGGGGTGTGGGGTATATCAGTGTTGCACTGAGGTGTGTGGGGTATATAAGAGTGTTACAGTGTGGGGTGTGTGGTATATCAGAGTGTCACAGTGAGGGGTGTGGGGTATATCACAGTGTTACAGTGAGGGGTGTGGGGTATATCAGAGTGTTACAGTGAGGGATGTGGGGTATATCAGAGTGTTACAGTGAGGGATGTGGGCTATATCAGTGTGTTATAGTGAGGGGTGTGGGGTATATCAGAGTGTTACAGTGAAGGGTGTGGGGTATATCAGTGTGTTACAGTGAGGGGTGTGTGGTATATCAAAGTGTTACAGTGAGGGGTGTGGGGTATATCAGTGTTGCAGTGAGGGGTGTGGGGTATATAAGAGTGTTATAGTGAGGGATGTGGGGTATATCAGAGTGTTACAGTGAGGGGTGTGGGGTGTATCAGTGTGTCATAGTGAGGGGTGTGGGGTATATCAGAGTGTTACAGTGAGGGGTGTGGGGTATATCAGTGTGTTACAGTGAGGGGTGTGTGGTATATCAAAGTGTTACAGTGAGGGGTGTGGGGTATATCAGTGTTGCAGTGAGGGATGTGGGGTATATAAGAGTGTTATAGTGAGGGGTGTGGGGTATATCAGTGTTGCAGTGAGGTGTGTGGGGTATATAAGAGTGTTACAGTGTGGGGTGTGGGGTATATCAGAGAGTTACACTGTGAGGTGTGGGATATATCAGTGTGTTATAGTGAGGGGTGTGGGGTATATCAGAGTGTTACAATGAGGGGTGTGGGGTATATCAGAGTGTTACATTGAGGGGTATGCGGTATATCAGAGTGTTACAATGAGGGGTGTGGGGTATATCAGAGTGTTACAGAGAGGGGTTTGGAGTATATCAGAGTGTTACAGTGTGGGGTGTGTGGTATATCAGAGTGTTACAGTGAGGGTGTGGGGAATATCAGGGTATTATAGTGAGGGGTGTGGGGTATATCAGTGTTACAGTGAGGGGTGTGGGGTATATCAGAGTGTTACAGTGAGGGGTGTGGGGTATATCAGAGTGTCACAGTGAGGGGTGGGGGATATCAGAGTGTTACAATGAGGGGTGTGGGGTATATCAGAGTGTTACAATGAGGGGTGTGGGATATCAGAGTGTTACAGTGAGGGGTGGGATATCAGAGTGCTATTGTGAGGGGTGTGGGATATCAGAGTGTTATAGTGAGGTGTGTGGGATATCAGAGTGCTACAGTGAGGTATGTGAGATATAAGACTGTCACAGTGAGGGGTGTGGGGTATATCAGAGAATTACAGTGAGGGGTGGGGGATATCAGAGTGTTACAGTGAGGGGTGTGGGATATCAGAGTGCTACAGTGGGGGTTGTGGGATATCAGAGTGCTACAGTGAGGTATGTGGGATATCAGAGTGTCACAGTGAGGGGTGTGGGGAATATCAGAGTGCTACAGTGAGGTATGTGTTATATCAGAGAGTTACAGTGAGGTGTGTGGGATATCAGAGTGCTATAGTGTGGGGTGTGGAGTGTATCAGAGTGTTACAGTGAGGGGTCTGGGATATCAGAGTGCTACAGTGAGGAGTGTGTGTTATATCAGAGTGTTGCAGTGAGGTGTGTGGGATATCAGAGTGCTACAGTGAGGGGTGTGGGGTATGTCAGACAGTGTTACAATGCGGGGTGTGCGGTATATCCGAGTGTTACAATGAGGGGTTGGTTATATCAAAGTGTTACAGTGAGGGCTGTGGGATATCAGAGTGCTACAGCGCGGGTTAGGGGGTATATCAGAGTGTTACAGTGAGGGGTGTGGGATATCAGAGTGTTACAATGAGGGGGTAAGATATCAGAGTGTTATAGTGAGGTGTGTGGGATATCAGAGTGCTACAGTGAGAGGTGTGGGATATCAGAGTGTTACAATGAGGGGGTAAGATATCAGAGTGTTATAGTGAGGTGTGTGGGATATCAGAGTGCTACAGTGAGGGGTGTGGGATATCAGAGTGTTATAGTGAGGTGTGTGGGATATCAGAGTGCTACAGTGAGGGGTGTGGGGTATGTCAGACAGTGTTACAATGCGGGGTGTGCGGTATATCCGAGTGTTACAATGAGGGGTTGGTTATATCAAAGTGTTACAGTGAGGGCTGTGGGATATCAGAGTGCTACAGCGCGGGTTAGGGGGTATATCAGAGTGTTACAGTGAGGGGTGTGGGATATCAGAGTGTTACAATGAGGGGGTAAGATATCAGAGTGTTATAGTGAGGTGTGTGGGATATCAGAGTGCTACAGTGAGAGGTGTGGGATATCAGAGTGTTACAATGAGGGGGTAAGATATCAGAGTGTTATAGTGAGGTGTGTGGGATATCAGAGTGCTACAGTGAGGGGTGTGGGATATCAGAGTGTTATAGTGAGGTGTGTGGGATATCAGAGTGCTATAGTGTGGGGTGTGGAGTGTATCAGAGTGTTACAGTGAGGGGTCTGGGATATCAGAGTGCTACAACGAGGGGGGTGTGTTTTATCAGAGTGTTGTAGTGAGGGGTGTGTTTTATCAGACTGTTACAGTGAGGGGTTGGGATATCAGAGTGTTACAGTGAGGTGTATGGGATATCAGAGTGTTACAGTGAGGGGTGTGGGATATCAGAGTGCTACAGTGAGGGGTGTGTGTTATATCAGAGAGTTACAGTGAGGTGTGTGGGATATCAGAGTGCTACAGTGGGGTATGTGGGATATCAGACTGTCACAGTGAGGGGTGTGGGGTACATCAGAGAATTACAGTGAGGGGTGTGTGTTATATCAGAGTGTTGCAGTGAGGTGTGTGGGATATCAGAGTGCTACAGTGAGGGGTGTGGGGTATGTCAGACAGTGTTACAATGCGGGGTGTGCAGTATATCCGAGTGTTACAATGAGGGGTTGGTTATATCAAAGTGTTACAGTGAGGGCTGTGGGATATCAGAGTGCTACAGCGTGGGTTAGGGGGTATATCAGAGTGTTACAGTGAGGGGTGTGGGATATCAGAGTGTTACAGTGAGGGGTGTGGGATATCAGAGTGCTACAGTGAGGGGTGTGGGATATCAGAGTGTTATAGTGAGGTGTGTGGGATATCAGAGTGCTATAGTGTGTGGTGTGGAGTGTATCAGAGTGTTACAGTGAGGGGTCTGGGATATCAGAGTGCTACAGTGAGGGGGGTGTGTTTTATCAGACTGTTACAGTGAGGGGGTGGGATATCAGAGTGTTACAGTGAGGTGTATGGGATATCAGAGTGTTACAGTGAGGGGTGTGGGATATCAGAGTGCTACAGTGAGGGATGTGGGATATCAGAGTGCTACAGTGAGGGGTGTGGGATATCCGATTGTTACAGTGAGGGGTGTGAGATATCAGAGTGCTACATTGAGGGTTGTGGGCTATCAGAGTGCTACAGTGAGGGGTGTTGGGTATATACGAGTGTTACAGTGAGGGGTGTGGGGTATGTCAGACAGTGTTACAATGAGGGGTGTGCGGTATATCCGAGTGTTCAAATGAGGGGTTGGTTATATCAAAGTGTTACAGTGAGGGTTGTGGATATCAGTGTGCTACAGTGAGGGGTGTGGGGTATATCAGAGTGTTACAGTGAGGGGTGTGGGATATCAGAGTGTCACAGTGAGGGGTGTGGGATATCAGAGTGTTACAATGAGGGGTGTGGGGTATATCAGAGTGTTACAGTGAGGGGTGTGGGATATATCAGAGTGTTACAGCGCGGGTTGTGGGGTATATCAGAGTGTTACAGCGCGGGTTGTGGGGTATATCAGAGTGTTACAGTGAGGGGTGTGGGATATCAGAGTGTTACAATGAGGGGGTAAGATATCAGAGTGTTATAGTGAGGTGTGTGGGATATCAGAGTGCTACAGTGAGGGGTGTGGGATATCAGAGTGTTACAGTGAGGTGTGCTACAGTGAGGGGGATGTGTTTTATCAGAGTGTTGCAGTGAGGGGTGGGGGATATCAGAGTGTTACAGTGAGGGGTGTGGGGTATATCAGAGTGCTACAGTGAGGGGTGTGGGATATCAGAGTGTTATAGTGAGGTGTGTGTGATATCAGAGTGCTACTGTGAGTTATGTGGGATATCAGAGTGTTACAGTGAGGGGTGTGGGTATATCAGAGTGTTACAGTGAGGGGTGGGGGATATCAGAGTGTTACAATGAGGGTGTGGGGTATATCAGAGTGTTACAGTGAGGGGTGTGGGATATCAGAGTGTTGCAGTGAGGGGTGGGATATCAGAGTGCTATTGTGAGGGGTGTGGGATATCAGAGTGTTATAGTGAGGTGTGTGGGATATCAGAGTGCTACAGTGAGGTATGTGGGAATCAGAGTGTCACAGTGAGGGGTGTGGGGTATATCAGAATGTTACAGTGAGGGGTGGGGGATATCAGAGTGTTACAGTGAGGGATGTGGGATATCAGAGTGCTACAGTGAGGTATGTGGGATATCAGAGTGTCACAGTGAGGGGTGTGGGGTATATCAGAGTGCTACAGTGAGGTATGTGTTATATCAGAGAGTTACAGTGCGGTGTGTGGGATATCAGAGTGCTATACTGTGGGGTGTGGAGTGTATCAGACTGTTACAGTGAGGGGTGTGGGGTATCAGAGTGCTACTGTGAGGGGGTGTGTTTTATCAGAGTGTTGCAGTGAGGGGTGTGGGATATCAGAGTGTTACAGTGAGGCGTGTGGGTTTTCAGAGTGTTACAGGGAGGTGTGTAGGATATCAGAGTGCTACAGTGAGGGGTGTGGGATATCCGATTGTTACAGTGAGGGGTGTGAGATATCAGAGTGTTACAGTGAGGCGTGTGGGTTTTCAGAGTGTTACAGGGAGGTGTGTAGGATATCAGAGTGTTACAGTGAGGGGTGTGGGGTATATCAGAGTGCTACAGTGAGGGGGTGGGATATCAGAGTTCTACAGTGAGGGGGTAGGATATCAGATTGTTACAGTGAGGGGTGTGAGATATCAGAGTGCTACAGTGAGGGTTGTGGGATATCGGAGTGCTACAGTGAGGGGTGTTGGGTATATACGAGTGTTACAGTGAGGGGTGGGGGATATCAGAGTGTTACAATGAGGGGTGTGGGGTATATCAGAGTGTTACAGTGAGGGGTGTGGGACATCAGAGTGTTACAGTGAGGGGTGGGATATCAGGGTGCTATTGTGAGGGGTGTGGGATATCAGAGTGTTCTAGTGAGGTGTGTGGGATATCAGAGTGCTACAGTGAGGTATGTGAGATATCAGAGTGCTACAGTGAGGGGTGTGGGATATATCAGAGTGTTACAGTGAGGGGTGTGAGATATCAGAGTGCTACAGTGAGGGGTGTGGGATATATCAGAGTGTTACAGTGAGGGGTGTGGGATATCAGAGTGTTACAATGAGGGGTGTGGGGTATATCAGAGTGTTAATGTGAGGGGTGTGGGGTATTTCAGTGCGTTACAGTGTGGGGTGTGGGATATCAGAGTGCTACAGTGAGGGGTGTGTGTTATATCAGAGTGTTGCAGTGAGGTGTGTGGGATATCAGAGTGTTACAGTGAGGGGTGTGGGGTATGTCAGACAGTGTTACAATGAGGGGTGTGCGGTATATCCGAGGTTTACAATGAGGGGTTGGTTATATCAAAGTGTTACAGTGAGGGTTGTGGGATATCAGAGTGCTACAGCGCGGGGTGTGGGGTATATCAGAGTGTTACAGTGAGGGGTGTGGGATATCACAGTGTCACAGTGAGGGGTGTGGGGTATATCAGAGTGTTACAGTGAGGGGTGTGGGATATCAGAGTGTTACAATGAGGGGGTAAGATATCAGAGTGCTACAGTGAAGTGTGTGGGATATCAGAGTGCTACAGTGAGGGCTGTGGGATAAAATAATGTGTTACAATGAGGGCTGTGGGATATCAGAGTGCTGCAGTGAGGGGGTGGGATATTAGAGTGCTACAGTGAGGGGTGTGGGATATCAGAGTGTTACAGTGAGGGGTGTGTGTTATATCAGAGTGCTGTATTGAGGGGTGTGGGATATTAGAGTGCTACAGTGAGGGGTGTGGGATATCAGAGTGTTACAGTGAGGGGTCTGTGTTATATCAGAGTGCTACAGTGAGGGGGTAGGATATTAGAGTGCTACAGTGAGGGGTGTGGGATATCAGAGTGCTACAGTGAGGGGGTGGGATATTAGAGTGCTACAGTGAGGGGTGTGGGATATCAGAGTGTTACAGTGAGGGGTGTGTGTTATATCAAAGTGTTACAGTGAGGTGTGTGTGTTATATCAGAGTGCTACATTGAGGGGTGTGGGATATCAGACTGTTACAGTGAGGGGTGTGGGATATCAGACTGTTACAGTGAGGGGTGTGGGTATCAGACTGTTACAGTGAGGGGTGTGGGATATCAGACTGTTACAGTGAGGGGGTGTGGGATATCAGAGTGTTACAGTGAGGGGTGTGGGATATCAGACTGTTACAGTGAGGGGTGTGGGATATCAGAGTGCTATATTGAGGGTGTGGGATATCAGACTGTTACAGTGAGGGGTGTGGGATATCAGACTGTTACAGTGAGGGGTGTGGGATATCAGAGTGCTACATTGAGGGGTGTGGGATATCAGACTGTTACAGTGAGGGGTGTGGGATATCAGACTGTTACAGTGAGGGGTGTGGGATATCAGACTGTTACAGTGAGGGGTGTGGGATATCAGACTGTTACAGTGAGGGGTGTGGGGTATCAGACTGTTACAGTGAGGGGTGTGGGATATCAGAGTGTTACAGTGAGGGGTGTGTGTTATATCAAAGTGTTACAGTGAGGTGTGTGTGTTATATCAGAGTGCTACATTGAGGGGTGTGGGATATCAGACTGTTGCAGTGAGGGGTGTGGGATATCAGACTGTTACAGTGAGGGGTGTGGGGTATCAGACTGTTACAGTGAGGGGTGTGGGATATCAGACTGTTACAGTGAGGGGGTGTGGGATATCAGAGTGTTACAGTGAGGGGTGTGGGATATCAGACTGTTACAGTGAGGGGTGTGGGATATCAGAGTGCTATATTGAGGGGTGTGGGATATCAGACTGTTACAGTGAGGGGTGTGGGATATCAGACTGTTACAGTGAGGGGTGTGGGATATCAGAGTGCTACATTGAGGGGTGTGGGATATCAGACTGTTACAGTGAGGGGTGTGGGATATCAGACTGTTACAGTGAGGGGTGTGGGATATCAGACTGTTACAGTGAGGGGTGTGGGATATCAGACTGTTACAGTGAGGGGTGTGGGATATCAGACTGTTACAGTGAGGGGTGTGGGGTATCAGACTGTTACAGTGAGGGGTGTGGGATATCAGACTGTTACAGTGAGGGGTGTGGGATATCAGAGTGCTACAGTGAGGGGTGTGGGATATCAGACTGTTACAGTGAGGGGTGTGGGATATCAGACTGTTACAGTGAGGGGTGTGGGATATCAGACTGTTACAGTGAGGGGTGTGGGATATCAGACTGTTACAGTGAGGGGTGTGGGATTCAGACTGTTACAGTGAGGGGTGTGGGATATCAGACTGTTACAGTGAGGGGTGTGGGATATCAGACTGTTACAGTGAGGGGTGTGGGATATCAGAGTGTTACAGTGAGGGGTGTGGGATATCAGACTGTTACAGTGAGGGGTGTGGGATATCAGACTGTTACAGTGAGGGGTGTGAGATATCAGACTGTTACAGTGAGGGGTGTGGGATATCAGACTGTTACAGTGAGGGGTGTGGGATATCAGACTGTTACAGTGAGGGGTGTGGGATATCAGACTGTTACAGTGAGGGGTGTGGGATATCAGACTGTTACAGTGAGGGGTGTGGGATATCAGACTGTTACAGTGAGGGGTGTGGGATATCAGACTGTTACAGTGAGGGTGTGAGATATCAGACTGTTACAGTGAGGGGTGTGGGATATCAGACTGTTACAGTGAGGGGGTGTGGGATATCAGACTGTTACAGTGAGGGGTGTGGGGATATCAGACTGTTACAGTGAGGGGTGTGGGATATCAGACTGTTACAGTGAGGGGTGTGAGATATCAGACTGTTACAGTGAGGGGTGTGGGATATCAGACTGTTACAGTGAGGGGTGTGGGATATCAGACTGTTACAGTGAGGGGTGTGGGATATCAGACTGTTACAGTAAGTGGTGATGGCAGAGCTGCTGAATTTTTGCAACATTTTCTGTTTTAATTTCGGAGCTCCCTCGTCTGCTATCTTCGGTTTGCCCAGCGTTGCAGCATGTTGTCAGGAAGTCTAGTTTCATGTTGGCCAAAGGGCTTGTCCTATAAATGTCGAAAGATTTGTTGCAATTGTGCAGACTTTGGTTGCACCTCACCCCGTGTACTGTGTGGATATTTGCAGAAGGATGGAGTATTGTAGATGTGGTATTGGAGCTTTGCTCGATTAATTCCAAGGTGATGGGTTTGTCACTGTGTCGAGACATTGCCTCACGGGATTATTTGGAAGAATGTGCCGTGATCCCGTTCATACCAACAGGATTGTGAGTGGCTTGGAATGCGAATGTTTGGAATTGTCGACCGCAGAGTGTTGTGGATGCTCCTTCGCTGAATAGTACTGCCGGCTGGGCTACACAGATGAAATGAAAAATTGAAATGAAAATCGCTTATTGTCCTGTGAAAAGCCCCTAGTCACCACATTCCAGCGCCTGTTCGGGGAGGCTGTTACGGGAGTCGGACCGCGCTGCTGGCCTGCTTGGTCTGCTTTCAAAGCCAGCGATTTAGCCCTGTG